>NW_026872501.1:0-133529 GCF_032173495.1 Musca vetustissima
GTTTATATGTAAAATCTCTTTTTATGAGGTTTGTTTGTTACCTTACCTTATTTTCCTAATAAAAGCACACACTTTAATATTCTTTGAAGATTTTTTTTGGAGAGTAAAATAAATCCGTAACTTAATCTGTTTACCTTAACCTTTTTTCTGCTCTTAGGTTGGCCTTTCTAATTTTACAAATATTTGCAAAAACGTTTTTTTTTCTATTTGTTTTGTTGTCCTCATATCCTGTGTGTTTTTTGTTTTGTTTCTGGGTATTATATTTCATCCAAATTATGGGGATTAGGTGCTATGCCATGAAATTAGTTTTGCAAAATTACAATCTGCCTATATTGATGATAATAGCTAGGCTTTATCCAATACAAAAACACACAAATGAAGAGCTTAAGCAGATCAGGTCTTCCATGAAATATAAAAAATGTGTTCTACCGATGAAGATAAATTTTAGAAGATTACAGTTTTCAGATCTTTGATAAAAAAAAAACTAAACTTGATTTTGCATGGTTATTTAATTCAATATTTATATGTGGATAGAAGAGGATAAAGGGAATGGGTAGGAGAGACTACACTACACCGGGTATTTCCAAATGGTCTACAAAGAAAAAGTTGTTATATTTTTTGCGGCAATTACAGTTTTTTTCAGGTTCCTTGTCTTCAGTCAAATCGAATGAGGTACATTTTTGTAAAACATGTCCTCCTTCCATCTCTGCTAAATATAGCCCCCTAACTTTCCGACAGTCTTCCTACCGCCCTTCTTCACCAAAATATCGACTAATGGATCCAAATATATTTCAGACAAATTCGATATAGAAATGTCCATCGATCTGGCATAGGGTTGACAGATTTCGATTCGTAAAAATATGGACATTGGACTTTAAAAGCTGGACATGATTTGTATTAAAGTAGTTGTTTTTGCCCTGAAGGGCCCATACACCATATATCAAGATTTAATGTTACGGTGTGATGATTTTTTGTGCGGGTGACGCCAACGATTTTTCTGATTTATGTTTTCATATTCGATCATTGTTCAGAAAAGCTTACATTTGTATAAAAAAACAATAAGGAATGTAGTAAAGTCGGACGGGGCCGACTATATGATACTTTTCACTTTGGGTTTATCCAACACATGGGATCCTTACAAAATTAAATTATGTAAATAAATTTAAAGCAAAATATCGAAATCTAAACCGATTTCATCGAAACTTGTCACATGTTAGGTTAGACTTATTTCACTATGTTTGTGCATTCGGCCACATTTTGAGTTCTTCATTTACTTATAAATCCAAATTTCGTGCAAATCATTTACATAAAATCGGACGAAAATGTAAATGAGAGCTATATCTAAATCTGAACCGATTTTCACGAAATTTAACACACATCTTTCTAGACTTAATTCAGTACACTATGTCAAACTTCGTGCAAATCGAAAGATACATAGGTACTTAAGGACACCATTCACATTAAATCGATCATATATATGGAAGCTATATCTAAATCTGAATCGATTTTTCCCAATTTCAATAGGGTTCGTCGTCAGGCCAAATATATAAAATATGAATGCGATCTGTACTTTGTTTCCAATTTAACATGGTCAGATAGACGGACGTGCATAAATCGACTCAGAAAGTGATTCGATCCATATTCTCATAAGGAATTGTCCAGGAAGGCACAGTGATCACTGTCCTTTTCAAAGGACTTTTACAAGCCTTCTATACTACTGACTACTTTGAAAAATAAAGAATAACGCGAACACAATATAGTGTAATTGCAAGGTTTTAAGGATGAAAAACGATTCCATAAGAAAAAAAACCGTGAGCTGTGCAGCATAGACGGACGGGGCCGACAATATAATACCTTACACAACTTCCACAAAAATCTATCTTTCTGTGGCACTACATTCTGAGCTATGGTAATATTTCACGATACTTGCACCCTCTTGACCGACTAGAGGTCAATTCCGTACAGCTCTTCTAATTGCTTGTCCAGATTTCCTTCAACGTGGTTTGTGTTGTGACGTTCGGCTATCAATTGTGGCCGCAAAAAATTAAGTTTTCGGTCCACTTCATACCAATATTATTATCTTATCATCATCGAAAATTATAAGCGTTGTCCTTGACCATACATGGATCCTCATGGAAAATTTCAGCGATCAGCGCTATATTTCCACCCTCTAGTGTGGTAATTGGTTATTAAATAATATCTGAATACGTAAGCACCTATAAATGTTTAGGTGTATTTCCCACATCCGAGTATATACGACAATATAATTGGTATCAATTTAAAGGTCAACCACTCCTCTTGGATATACTATCAACTTCTCGGGTCTATGTCCTTCATGCGTAAATATATACGCTATAACATTTTTTTGTAATTTTTCTCACAAAAGTCAGAGTCCACTTGACCCGCTACATATTGACCGATCTTTATCAAAACAGGCATGCTTATTCTTTGGCCCGATTAACTTCTTCATGTAAGATTTCACGATGTTCGGGCCATAATTGCAGCCTCTGGAAAAACCGACAAAAATAAAGTTTTTGGTCCATTTCATCCCCAATAGGGGTTTACTTTGGCCAGAACCCATCCTACACGCAAATTTACGTGAAGATTGGTCCATAACTGTGGCCGGTATCCCCTAAATATTACCAAAACCTGTATCGTGTTTATAAATTATAATGGACAGACGGACGGACACACATGTCCTGATCGACTCAGCTAGTCGAGATATGACGATCGGTATACTTAGAGGTGGGTCTAGGACCAATACTTCGCGGTGTTACAAACTCTTGGGGCTGCACAAAGCTATAATACCCTGACAACATAGTTTTGTAGGGTATAAAAATGTATTTTTTAAAATTTCATATGTAAAAGCATGAGTATATATCGAACATTTACAGTATCTGGAGAAAATTGTGTGAGTCCCTGCCATTTGGCTGATATATTGGCGGAGTTACGCCCTGGTACAACCGACCGAGCCCACCCACAAGTGGGCTAAGCAAGAGGACCACCTCCACTAAGTGCTATCATTCTCTTAAATGCTTCACGAGCAAAACTACTTAAACAACTAAAGGTCCGAACATTTGCAGCAGAAATGTTGGTTATCTTCCAAGAATTCGGAATGTGAAAAAATCCATTTTGGTTATTAAAGACGTATAGCATTCGACAACTAAGCCGTTTATCTGAGAACAAAATGAAACTCTGCAGAAGATTTGTTACCCATATTGTCCAGATGGAATTGTCCAGGATTTATAGATACACATATTGACCTAACAGAATTTTCCAAGAAGGCACAGTTACACCTAAAACTATCCTCTTTCAAGACTTCTTTAATAATTGGATTCTGGAGGAACATCAAAGGCTTTCTGATTGTAGTTCCTGTTTTCAAATTCGAATTTTTCCTACTGGACCTGGCTGCACTCTGATAGCCACAGGAAGTCATCCAGTGGTCTGCCCTGGTTCTGGTGATTGTATATTCGGATACGCAAAGAAACACGAGAATACAATATATCGTAATTGCAAGGTTTTAAAG
Organism: Musca vetustissima; assembly: GCF_032173495.1. Lineage (NCBI taxonomy): Eukaryota > Metazoa > Arthropoda > Insecta > Diptera > Muscidae > Musca > Musca vetustissima. The sequence continues at coordinate 3,527 of NW_026872501.1, forward strand.
ATGAAACACGACCATATAAGAAGAAAAAATAAGTGCTACCTCGCCAAACTCCATTGATCGTATAACAGCACAACCATGTGATTGGCTCTGGGCTTTAATATTCTTCAAAGTCAATTCACGAGTCTGAACCGAATCAATATTGTTTCATTTTTTATATTAAACTATTAAGTTATGGCCTAGCATTATCAAAACAGCCCTGAGTATATTCAATTCGAACCTTTTTTTGTGTGTAAAATGTTGATGTGTTCGGATCAGAATTGGTCTGTTTGTATCCTGACCAACATCCATAATATCATGCAAATCGATTCAGTTCATTAGTATATGACAATGTGATCTATAACCAATTTTTCCTGTTGTTAAAAAATTTTGGGTTGAAAAACACGATGACGCCCACACAATACTACACAACTGTATTGTATATAGGGTATAACAAATAGGTTCAATGCAATTATTCGTTTTTAATCCATATCCTGCAAAATTACTTTTGTTTTTTTTTTCTTCAACAACACCTCCATTACCCTCACACAGAAAAAACGTATTAATTGATATGTACTAAATGAACAATTCATGTTTTCTGTTCATGAATAATAGACTAAAAATATGGGTCAGAGGTCATTTTCAATAATGTTTCGTCTTTTTTTAATGACAGCCAACACACAAATGACGACAATCGGAGAAACAAAAAACACACTACTAATGTGTGTGTGTCTGTATGTGTGCAGATAAAGACCTGTCATTTAAAGCAAGGTTTTATGTGTTTCCTTTTTTTCTATACATTTACCTGTCAACTTATTTCCAATCACCTGCATGTGTATGTGTGTGGTCGGCAATTTAGATTTATTTGTGTATATGTCTTCGACTGTCAATCGATTTGGTTTGCTTAGTTAAGGGGCTTTTTCTACATTTTTTTTTTTGATAATTAGGACATCGTATAATGAACATAATGTTCACAGAATGTCTGTTGTTAATTGTATGTTTAAGTCTACGGATATCCTTTGTGACATGTAATTTTGGTGTGTGAAGATATGGTAATAAGTTGTCATTGAAGATAATAAGTTGCTATTAGAAGATAATTGATTTTTGTTTCGATATTGATTTGTATAGGAAAATAATAATTACGTCGGTATGGTGGGTATTAACTACAGGATATAACGCTAATATATGGGATCATTACTATTTCCTTCGAATGAGGCGCCTTTTTCAATTAACGTCAACTAACCAAAAATTCGGGAGAAAATTTAACTCCCCATAATATACTCTTCGATACCCATATATTTGAAAATAGAAAACAATGTAGGCAAGTTTTTTACAATGTTCCAAGACTTCGATGACACGATCTTAGTTTTATCAGTTAAAACGAAATTAAAGTGAAGCCGAATTACAATTTTTGTTATTGTCCAACCTTTTTTTTAATGTTTATACACTACACAACTATGTTGTCAGGGTATTATAGCTTTGTGCAGCCACAAAAGTTTGTAACGCCGCGAAATATTGGTCCTAGACCCACCTTTAAGTATACCGATCGTCATATCTCGACTAGCTGAGTCGATCTAGACATGTGTGTCCGTCCGTCTGACCATTATAATTTGTAAACACGATACAGGCCACAGTTATGGACCAATCTTCACGAAATTTTGCATGTAGGATGGGTTCTGGCCAATGAAGACCCCTATTGTTTTTGGGAAAGATCGGTTAATATTTAGGGGATGAAATGGACCAAAAACTTTATTTTTGTCGGTTTTTCTGGTCGCTCCAGAGGCCGCAATTATGGCCCAAACACCGCGAATTTTTGCATGGAGAAGGGGATCGGGCCAGAGAATAAGCATGCATGTTTTAATAAAGATCGGTCAATATTTAGCGGGTCAAATGGACCCTGACTTTTGTGTGAAAAATTACAAAATTTGTTTTCTATAGCGTATAGATTTACTCCTGAAGGACCTAGACCCGAGAAGTTGACAACATATTCACGAGGAGTGGTTGGCCGTCAAATTGATACCAATTACTTTGTCGTATGTACTCGGATGTGGGAGTTACACTTAAATGTTTACAAGTACTTACGTAATCAGATACTATTTAGTAACCAATTACCACACTAGAGGTCGGAAATATAGCGCTGATCGCTTTGAAAATTTCCATGAGGATCCGGGTATAGTCAAGGACAACGCCTTTAATTTCGACGATGATCAGATAATAATATTGGAATGAAGTGGACCGAAAACTTAATTTTTTGTGTTTTTTCGAGTCGATCTATAGGCCACAATTGAAAGCCGAACATCACAACACAACTCACGGTAAAGGGCATCTGGACAAGTAATAAAAATAGCTGTACTGAATATTAGTAATATTTATTGACCTCTAGTCGGTCAAAATGGTGCAAATATCGCGAAATATTGCCCCAGCACAGAACATAGAACAACAAAAAGTTAGATTTTCGTGGAAGTTGTGTAGGGTATCATATGGTCGGCCCCGTCCGACAATACTGCTCCGCTCACTGGTTTTAATTTATCATGCCGGTACTGAAAAGGTTAAACAGTCACTACCCATTAATTGAATGGCTTAACATCTTATATTGTGTTATATCGTGAGAACAGCTTATCACACATTATTTCTACAATCACGACAATTAAAAATGTTTTTCTTTTTCTTAGAACTGATAATCATTTGTGTACGTCACAAATTTTATTGTAATTAATTTGCAATTAAATAAGCTGTATTAAAATAGTATACAAATGTCAACTTACCTTTTTTTGTTTTTATTTTCTACAATCCGTAGTTCCGACAACTAGTTACTGTTTGATTTATTCCTCCACTTGTTTTCACAAATAATTGCTGAACCTAGCGTTGCGACAAACCCGCAACAAATGCACTCGTCTGAATTTTTTCGTTCTGCAATAGTAGCTACAGATTGACCACAACACCAAAAATTCCTGAAATTAATAAAAAAAACATATTTAATATTTTTTATAAGAATGTTTTTGTTGGGGTTTGTTTTGTATTGTTTAGAATTTTTTTTATATATTTCGGAAACAGGTTAGATGCAAAATTAGAACTCTGGTTTGAAAAAGTCACACTTTCTTATCTCATTAAGAAAGTTTGGAAATTTTGGGGATGTATTTTTATTTCATACAAAAGCTTCAGAAATTAACAGGTCTCCAGGTCTGACATCCAAATGGCGATACATGGATTGAACCCATATGATTTTCAGATAGCCCTAATTTGCGAAAGGCACGTGTATACATTTTAGAGGTGTTAGGTCATCGGTATAAGAATGATAGCATTTGGAGCGAAGAAAAATTAAACTAAAAATAAGATTTGGGTATGGGGAAAGTATACGGACACAGCCTCTGTAAAATCGATCATCAGAGATTGTAAAGCAACGGACGCCCCAAAGTGATTTTTAATAACTGAAACTTTATAAAAATCACAAATAAATTTGGAATAATCCGAAATATAAAATGATCGAATAAATCGAATAAAATTACCGTTACTCCAGAGACATGATCTGAATGTGAAAATCGTATCATTGACAAACATCTGGACATAAAAGCGTCGATCTGATAACTCGAAGCCGAACTAGAAATGGATCAAATAGGATACTTCGAGCGCATCATGTTTTTTTAACATTAGAGTATTTGGAGGAAAATGAGTTGGCAGATAGTATTAGAGTTTAACGATATCGATCTGATTAATGTCGGTTAATGAACGGAAGGATTTAGGTGAACGATTGGAACTAGATGAACGTATGAGCCGTATCCATCTTTGAATTTTATCTAAATATGATTGAATATTAATATATGTTGGGTGTTCTAGTTCCTGAGGCGCTTCAATATTTTTTGGTTCACTCGGTAAGCGGAACTAGTCCATTGCATCAAAATGAACTGGGTGTAGGAGAGCAAAGCAAAAATAACTATATGAACAAAAAACAGACCAAGTGCCGATAGTTCCTATGAACTAGTTCGTTCCGGAACGACATACAAGATACAAAAATCTGGGTGGAATATTAATATATGTAATACGGTTGGGTATTCTCGTTCCTGAAGCGCTTCGATCATTTTCGATTCACTCGGTAAGCATAACTAGTTCATTAAACGAAATGAACTAGATAAACGAGAGCAAATATGAACTATTAGAGTATAAAAACAAAATTAACTAAATAACCAGACCTAGTATCCATCGTTCCTTTCGCGGAATAGCTCATTTGAACTAATTTGTTGCGGGAGCAAAAGCACCAAATGAACAAAATAACCTAATCTAGTACGGATCGTTCTTTTTGCGGAATATTTCATTTGAACTAGTTCGTTTCGAAACTAACCAACTCTAGATAGAATCCGTCTTCGAATTTGACTTTAAAGTTGGAAGAAATATTATTATGTGCAATGTACTTTGGTAATCTCCTTCCTTATAGTTGAACGAGAGTAAAAATGAACTACCGGAGCAAAAGAAGCTATATGAACTAAAGTACCGAACCTAACACCGATCATTCCTTTTCCGGAATATTTCTTTTGAACTAGTTCATTCTAGAATGACCCAATTCAAAATAGTATCCATCTTTGAATTTGAACTATAGTTGGAAAGAATAAAATATGGGTAATATCGTTCCTGAATGGCTTCGATCTTTTTGGTTGAAATACGAAAAAATGGAGCTTAATGAACAAAAGATCCACTTAGTACCGTTCATTCTGTTTACGGATCAATTTATTTGAACTAGTTCATTAAGGAACGCCCATATCTACGACAGTTACCATAACAAATAAAAAATACCAGAAAACCCTTCACCACCTAATATATTGGTGTGTCCAACCGAAACGTACCATATCTGCGGTAGTTGTTGTACCTATTAAAATTGGGTACTGACCAAAGACCAGCGAACCTTTCTCTTTTTCTATAGTCACGATACATGGAGTGGATGATTTCTAAATAGAATGAATTATTTGAAATTCGATCTAGTACCTTATCCTTTTGCTGAATAGTTCCTTTGAACTGGTTCCTTCTGTGCCAAAATGAAAGCAAATATGAAAGAGTGCTTAGCAAATCTAAATGATCAAAGAACCAGACCAAATACCGATAGTTCCTTTTGTGAAATAGTTCCACTGAACTAGTTCATTCGGAAATACCTTATGTATTATCCGTCAATTTTTGCTGAAATTTCTGTTAGTTGTCATACCAAATAAAATGTTGGGTGCTGACAAATGACCAGCAAATTTCTTTTCCCCATTTTATTAATATAGTCTAAAATCTTGTGATTACTGGATAGAATAAATTATTTTAAACTCCAGATTTAAAAAAAAAAAAACTTTTATTCTGTTTAAATTTATTTTTATTTTCGTATTATAATCTTTCCATATATCAACATTCTATAAGAAGTGGGAAAAAACGCAGAGGCTAATTAAATTTTGAAATTCACAAAAGAATAAAACTTGAATTAGAACAAGAATTAAATCTCTCAGACACACATACCTACACACGCACACACGCAATTGTCAACCAGCAATCGATAACGAGTTTTAAAAAAATAATGAATTCAATTAGCATAAATAATTAGAGAATGAAAGAAAGAATAATATTGGAAAGATAGAATGAAGAGAACAAATGCTGGACGAGAATTTAGTTTTTATTTTCGATGTTCTGAAGGGGGAATACTAAAAAAAATCAATCAAAAAAGTTAAAGAAGGTAACGCCGTAAGAGTTAAAAACTTCACCGCCTTGGTGGATTGCTGATGGTTCAATATTGCATAAAGAGAGATGGAGGTATATATCTGGACTTAATGATATATTTAAAAGTGAATCATATCCGAGTAAAATGAATAGGTTGGCCTTTTCATAGAAAGTCTGGAAATACTCAATAATAAGTTCCCATAAAATTTTATTTTTATTTGGTCAAATCTTTCTTTGATTTTGTAATTTTCATTTTTCGCCAATTTAGCATTGATTTTGTGATTTTGCGTTGTGATGTTCGGCTTTCAATTGTGGCACATAGATCGACTCGATCGAAAAAACAAAAATGACATGAACATAAATGAATAACCATCCCACATGCAAAATTTCGTAAAGAGTGGTCCATAATTGTGGCCTGTATCATGTTTACAAATTATAATGGACAGTTGGATGAACGGACACGCAAGTCTAGATCGATTCAGGTAGTCGAGATATGACGATCGGTATACTTATAGGTGGGTCTAGGACCAATATTTCGCGGCGTTACAAACTCTTGGAGCTGCACAAAGCTATAATACCCTGACAACATAGTTGTGTAGGACAGCAACGTACACAGGATTTCATTTCGGGGGGCCCGGTAGTACAAAATGAAAAAAATCGCTGTTGCAAACATAAATTTACTATGAAAAAAATTCATGGGGGGCCACCCCGGGCCCCCCCGGGCCGACCCTGCATACGTCCCTGGTGTAGGATATAATTAATTTCCATTTTCCCCACAATAGAGCAGTTCCAAACAATCTGGCAACATTATTATACAAGTACACTAAACGTCAAACAAGAGATAAATTAAGAAACCAGAGTAACATGAAATGAAATTAAGTACGGATGACTAAACTTCAACGACCCCAAAAAACGCCCAGAGAAAATTGCCAAAATTGTTTGGTGGGGATTTGAGAGGAAGCAGCAAAGCGAAAAAACGATAAATTTTACCAATGGAAAATACAATGCAAGTATTTTACAACGCGGCTAAAGTCCCCCAGAGATTTATTAATAACAAAAACCCAAGGCTTTACCTTTTGGCAACAAAGCCAAAAGAAACGACAAAAAACAGACGTTGCTCTTTATTTACGAGAGACACGCGTTAATAATTGACAACAATGTGGACGACGAAAACAACAACAACAGCAAGTAGACATCGTTGGATTTTTTGCCAATTGACAATACCGTACCATCATGGTCTGGTCTGGCCAATGCGTCTCATGAGACACCAACCAGCATGTCCAACAAATCACTGCCACCAGTTGGAGCAGGAGAGAGAGGGAGACAGAGAAAATAAAAAACAGCCGATTCGAAACCAAAACGAAAACCCCATTTGCAGACACCCACCCATCATTTGTGAAGAAGAAATTTTTCAAGCCACCACACTCGGCATAAACAACACGTTAATGGCAAAAAAGCGCCGTCACTGGTGGCGAGGAAAATGGGTCAATCTTTGATTTAACCAAAATCCGAAATAAAAACATAGAAATAACTAAAGAAGAGCAGAATAGAGCAAAAATGCAAAACAAAAAACGAATTTAGCAAACAAACCGTTCGTTGGAGTGTGAAGAAGAGCAACTCCAATAACACTAAATATTTATTACGCTCTAGTGTTGTTGTTGCTGCTATTGTGGTCTTGTTGTTTTGGCCAAATCGAAATCCACCGCTTTTGGTGTTGGGTGTGTGTGTGTGTGTTTGGGAAAACCCCTCCACCAACAACCGAGTTTCACGTGGTAAACATTTCAAATAGTTTGGTGTTTTGGCGGCCATCATTTCTTTGTTTGTTGTTTTTGTTGTTTTGTGGCCAGCTAGCTCTCTATACACATGGAACTACATACCCATTACTGGATGGTTAGCTGCTAGAGATCTAGAGAAATTTTCATTTTGTTGTGGTGAAGGTTTTTCTTGTTGCTTTTGCTGCTGTTGTTGTATTGGAGCCACTGCTGACTGCATGAACTGAATAAAATTAAAATTGTTTGGTGTTCATTCAAGTTGTTTTGTTGTTGGCTGGCCAGCAGATTGCAACGAAATTGAGGGAGGGGAGTCGAATAATGTTAGAGCAAAAAACCAAAATGTATTTTGAAAATAAAAATACACAAGCAACCACATGACCATGACATGCAAAGGGACGTAACTAAATAATAATTATAATCATGTGTACGTTCAGAGAAATGGGGAGAGCGGGTCTGATTGTTTTTTTCTCATAGAAAATTTTCACATTTTACTAATCTTCATTATACAATTGGAAATAGATGTGTTCTAAATAGGCATTTGTAATTAAAAAAATATTAATATCCAGGGGTTTTCCATTGATCCCGATAATCGAAATACGAAATATTATTGAGGATCCCAAATCTACCTATTATAATATTGCTGCCATAACATTTTAAAAATAATTCTAGTATGGGAGACAATATTCAATTGCGTGCATTGGGCTACAGTAGAAGAGTAATTTTTCGTGAGCTCCTACAATATGGTCTATTTCACTGCGGCTGAGCCACAGGTGGATTAACGCGAACCAGCAGCGTAGTGCTGTAGTAATTGGAGATCATGCTGAATGGACATTCTTCCCTTTGGTGATTGGCGAAACCATAACATTTGCATTGCTCCCAGGGGCCCACATTGGAAACTCTGACACAGAGATCCAACTGGACGCAAAGGTAAATATGCTGGAATATATGTCTATTTTAAGTATTAGTTGCACAAAATATCGACTTTTAAAATTCTAAAAGTAGCTACATCAACTTGCTAGTTGGATCTAGTCGAATCGTTTCTGATTCGAAATATGGGATTTGTGTTTGGGGTTATTATCTTGTCCTTAGAATTTTGTCCCCAATCCCATTTTTTTTCTACAATACATTTCAAATTATCTTTTAGAATTTTTAAATAATAAATCATATCCATAACCTTTTGAATAAAAACGAAATTTCCCACTCCGTTGGCGCTCATACAGCCCCATACCATTACCATTCCGGTTTTGAGGTTTATGATTGGCTTCTTCAGTGCAACTCTACCATGAGAACCATGCTTATGCATTTGTCAAATATGTTTTCATTAATCAGAAATGAAAATTAGTAGTTCGAAGACGATCAGATACTGCCCTAGTTCTAACCATAAAATATGTCGACCAAATATTGAGTGTAGCTTCTTTTATGGCCACTGAGAGACATTTTTGTGAGGTGTTATTAGCCTCAGTCCTACATTCATTGATTTTGTAGATCAATTAGTTATGGATAATAGTAGGTTTGGGGAAAAAGAAATCCATTAGGATGGTCTTCGAAAATGTCGATAAAATCGGAGAAATGATCGAAGTTGACCGGCATGTTAGCAGTCGTAACATCGCCCAGGAGCTAAAAATCTACCATAAAACTGTTTTAAACCATTTACACAAAGCTGGATTCAAAAAGAAGCTCGATGTTTGGGTGTCACACCAATTTACAGAAAAAATAGGATGGATCGAATTTCCATCTGCGAAGGCTTGGCCAAACGGAATGAGATATACCCTTTTCTTAAACGGATGGTGGCTGGAGATGAGAAATGGATCACATGCGATAACCCTGTGTGAAAACGATTGTGTTCCAAGAGCTGTGAAGCACCTCAAACCAGGACTAACGACCAGGAAGGTTCTGCTATGCATTTGGTGGGACTTTAAAGGAGATTATTTTTTATGAGTTGCTTTCATATGGCCAAGCGCGAAATCCTGATCTCTACTGTCAACAACTGGACCATTCGAAGATAGCAATTGACCAGAAACGGCCAATAGAAGAGGTGTCGTGTTCCATCAGGACAACGCTAGGGCACACACATCTACAGTGACTTGCCAGAAACTTCGGTAGCTTGGTTGGAAAGTTTTAATACATCCGCCATACAGTTCGTACTTGGCACCAAACGATTGTCATATTTTTCCTGCATTGCAACATTTCTTTAATGATATAAAAATTGGTATCTAGGGAGGATTGAGAAAATCGACTACTAGAGTTTTTTGCAAATATAAAGCAGGACTTCTATGAGAGAGACATTATGAAGTCACCTTTAAAAGGGAAACAAAACGGTACATACTTTGCCAAAGTCGGACATTCCGAAACATGTTAAATAAAGTTAAAGTATTACGGCATTAAACAATTTAAATTCTTGGACATTCATAAAACTATTTTAATCAAAAGCATTTGCCAAATATGTTTTCATTAATCAAGAATAAATGTCAGAGGTTCGAAGGCTATCGGCTAATGCCCTATATATAGCCATAAGCGGTGTCAAATAACAATTTTTGAAGCCACTTTTGGAGCTCTCTCAGTCGCTATTTTGTGCAAGAAAATTTGGAATACGACTTCTATTATATTTCCATAGCTTTTTAGATCATAGAAGCTGTTTTGAAGGCATCCGAATTATGAGACGAGAAGTGAAATTCTTGAACCGTCGTAAAAGTAACTTGGGTGAAAAAAATCCTAAAAATATTTTCATTAATCAAGATCTCAATCAAATGCCGCACTAATTGTAACCATAAACGAACACCCAACTGCTAGAAATTGGGTGTAACTACTTTTATTTCTCTCTCAGCTGACGGCAACGCTGAAACTTGAAGGAATTGAAAAGAGCATACGATATATATAAATATATATATATATATATATTCTTGCCAGGTCGGAACATAAGCGTGTAAAACTAATCGATAGCTCTTTTACGAATCGATGTGTCTATATCAAATTTAAATAATCGATGATCAACTAAAAATAATGTGTAACATCTTTATTGGCTCTCTCAGTCGGATGACGAAAGGGAAACATCATAGGAGGAACATTCGTCCTTTAGGAACATAAGTGTGTAAGACAAATTGATAGCTCTTTGTCGAATCTATAGGTGGTGCATAGCCATTTTTTCAATAGAGTGATCTGTGTTTAATTCCAATAACGAACGAGATTCAAATATATATAATATTTGCTTTGGAGGAGTATGACGTTGAAGTTTGTGTAGTCCTCAGTCGGGACTGCTGGAAAATGTCGATTAGTCCCTTAACCGGGTCTTCACTTCAGGCATACTGGTTCATAAGCTGGATTTAAAATATTTTATACTGGATGGCATTAAATATTCCGACACAAGCCACCATGTTAAATTTGATTGCCAACCTTCGAGTCCCTCTGCTCTTAATAATGTTGGACAATGATTTCCACTTCTTATATTCTTATTACAGCTGCAGTGCAAATTTGCTTGCTTTCTTTGGAAAGCATGCATAGCACCTCATCTTCAGATTATTTGCCAAGGCAAATTAAGGTCATACAACACTTCTTGAGACGTTGCAACATATTGTGTGTGAGTGTGTTTTTTTCTGTGTCCATTTCTTCCCATCTTCCGCCATACTTCACACTGCATTAAATGTCACGAAATGAAGTGGCATATGTATTAACAGCAGTGCCGTTATGACATTTGAATATACCACCGTTATGCGGTGAATCACAATTTATCCACTACGAATGAAAAAGTGGAGTATCATGGTGTAAATTTAATATGTAAATAATACAACAACAATATGGTATACATATGTGAGGTTAGATACACCGTGAGAATTCTTTCAATTGGAGGGAATACGATTAAATCTCAAAAGAAATTTACATCGAAAATCCCCAAATCCGGAATAAAAATAGACTCTATTAATAAAACATGATATAGTCAGGGGAATTTTGAGATCACAGAAAGAAGTTTATCATAGAAATTATTTTTTGTTTTTCAGTGTACAAACCTACCCACTTTGCATATTTTGTGTTATGTAGCCGATGATGTCGGTTAAGTAAAAGTTACGGAAGTAATTTTATACTTTGCTACACTTCACTGATGCTTGAATTTAATGAAGGGACATTTCGTACAAGAAAACAAGGAAACTTGGTGTGTATGTAAAATTAAAAAAAAAATCTAAATGCATTAGTCATTCAAGAAGTCCTGTAAGGCAAAACAAACAAATTAATAAGAATGGAGGTGGTGGTGACGGGGACGATGATCGACATGTTTTAAAAGTTTTAAATAGCCGACAATGAAAACACAAAAAATAATATTGTAAAACGTTAATTTAAAATAAAATACAAAAAAGCAAGTTGTGGCCACGATAAATACGAAATTTAAAAAAATTCCTGAAAATTGAAAAGACATTTTGAAAAATATTTTCGACATGGTCTAGTGATAACAAACATTTTAATTTAAATTATTTAAAAACACGTTTTTCTAATTAAATCCTCTTTAAAGTAAAATTCTAAGAACCTAAATGACAATAACAACAAATGCAATTGAAAACGATTATGTGCAAAATATATGAAAACCCCCAAGAGAACAATTTAATTTTTGCAGTATGCATTTAGAATTTTATAGAAGCTGATAAACAGAATACACAGACTAAGAATTATGTCATAGTAATGCACAAGTAAAGTATGTTATTTATGCAGTATAAATTAGCATTTAAAGTATTGAAACAAATATTTAAAATATTACTGATGATCGATGTACAATTCAAAATTAAGACAATAAAATTTGTTACTGATTTATAAAATGTTGTAATCCTGATAAAACTTCTACTATCCTGTGCCTATTTCTAAAAACAAAATGAATATTATATATTACGGAATAAGGTTTATAGTTCCAAATTGTGCAATAAAAATAAAATCCCTAAATGCGAACAATAACACTAGAAGTTACACCTCACATTTTTTTATTAAAATTGCTTAAGAGTTGACGCTAATATATTCAGAGCACGGAATATTAGTTATATAATTTTCGAATTATTATTCAGTTTCACAAGATAAAATAAATTAAAAAGGGCTAATTCTGGGATCATCGTAAGACCAACGTAAGCAATAATATTTGTCAATAATGTTTTCATTAATCTTTGTGAATGATGTTTTGATTTGTTTGGACAAAACTAAAGCAACTCTGCAGTACAAACAAATAGGCTCTAAAATTTTTGTTATTTTTACCGTTATAATTACTATATTTTAGTTTCTACACCTATTTCGATTTTTATAGATCATTTTTAAATGGATTTTATTAAATAACATTTGTATGGTTTTCAATTTTGAATTACTGCCAAAAAATAGATATATATAACCAGTTAGCGGAGCAGTATAGTCGGACGGCGCCGACCATACGATACCCTACACAACTACCACGGCACTCTAACATTCTACCGATGTTTTTTCTGAGCCTGGGCAATATTTCGTGATATTTACACCCTCTTGCCCGATTAGAGGTCAAAACCACTTCTTTCTTAACTGACATATTTTCAGAATTATCCCAATATTTAGTACAGCCCTTCTAATAACTTGTCCAGATTCCCTTAGCCGTGGGTTGTGTTGTGATGTTCAGCTTATAATTGTATATATCGAATCGATATCCCAAAATTTGTTTCTGATCACCCACGATAATTAGAGGCGTTATCCTTGACCATGCCTGGATCCTCGTGCACATTTTCAAATCGATCAGCGCTATATATTCGCCCTCTAGTATGGTAATGGGTTACAAAATAATATCTATATACGTAAGCACCTGTAAATATTTAAGTGTAAATCCTAGATCTGAGTACATACGACCATATAATTGGTATCAATTTAAAGGTCTACCACTCCTCTGGGATATACTATGAACTTCTCGGGTCTATGTCCTTCAGGGGCAAATATATACGCCATAGAATACAAATTTTGTATTTTTTCACACAAAAGTCGGGGTCCATTAGACCCCGACTTTTTGACCAAACTTTTTCAAACAGGGATGCTTATTCTTTAGCCCGATCCCGTACTCCATGCAAAATTTCGCGATGTTCGCGATGTTAATTGCGGCCTCTGGAGCGACCAGAAAAACGGACAAAAATTAAGTATTTGGTCCATTTCATCCCCTAAATATTAAGCAATCTTTACCAAAAACAATAGGGGTCTTCATTGGCCAGAACCCATCCTACATGCAAATTTTCCTAAAGATTGGTCCATAACTGTGGCCTGTATCGTGTTTACAAATTATAATAGACGGACGGACGGACACACATGTCTAAATCGACTCAGCTAGTCGAGATATGACCTGTCGGTATACTTGAAGGTGGGTCTAGGAGCAATATTTCGCGGCGTTACAAACTTTTGGGGCTGCACAAAGCTATAATACCCTGACAACATAGTTGTGTAGGGTATAAAAATGTCTAGAAACAGCCTGACATGTCCGGGAACTACGAAGAAAGTTTTTTGTTTAATTCTGAAAATAATCAGAAAGTCAGATTGCCTTCCACAAAATCTCATACTAATTGGAATCCGACTCAGTGGTGAAATATTATGGGCTCAGATAAAATAAAATTAAATATTATAGACTTAGATATGAAAAAAGTTACCGTGGGAAAGTCCAAAAATGAAAAGGGTAATGTCGCGTTATTCCAAGGGTACTGGTAAGCATGGATGAGGGTCAATATGGATATTGGGTTGTTTTTCTTTTTATAGAGTTCGATATATTTACGACATTTATGAAGTAATGGATCGGATTGTCTATACAAATGTGTTCGCTAAATAAAACACCATTTTTTGGGTGTTTCAGCTTGACAATTACATCGAAATATGTCAAAAATGTGTTGCGGGAGTCAAAAATCAAGGTTTTATATTGGGCAAGATCTTTATCCTATAGAAAAATCGTTGGAGTATCATAGACAGCAAAATCAAATGAGTTTCATAAACAAACAGACATAACATCTTTCCAAATGTTCATGAAGCAAGAATAGTATACACAAGGATCAAATTGAGCATTTTATTGATTCAATGCCTAAGTGTTTGCTGTCGTAATAAAAAAATTACTAGCAAAATTGATGTTAAAAAGTAGAAGTACCCCGAGGATAGTTTTTTTGTAAAAGAACAGCAACGTTTATTGTTAAGGGTTGAAAACAGACTGTGAAAATTTTTCAATACAATAAAATATCTACACCTATTTCAATGACAATACATATATAAAAGTCATGGCTACTTAAATGAATTTCAACAAGTAGAAATTGTTTAAGTTGTTTCAGATATATTCATAAATATTAACAATCGACTTATTTATAAGAAAAAATTTAGCTTTGAGAATGCAAAACATTGGGTCAATAGATTATTTTTTATTTTAAAATAAACTTTGCGTTTATAAAAGACACAACTATAGTTTCCCTCAACAGCTTGAGTTTTATGATCTCCTTATGGGGATCTCCTAATACTTGGCACTAATTTAACCTTTTATGGCCCAATGTTGCTCAAAGGCAACAACATTTTTTAGAGCTTATATTTCATATGCAATTTGTACATATATATTCATTGGATTTCATATGTCAAGACCTGATTATGGACGACACATTAATATTTTATTATGTTTTAGGAATAAAATCAAGCATTAATTGGGACCACATTCCTCACCTTCTCATGTTACTGTCAGTCTTCACGGAAGACTCCTTGATTTTAGACCCAGTCGATGGTTTATCCTACTTGTATAGATTGGCTTCACTTGCTATTTATATCAGCCGAACGGAAGCACTTTTTCTAATTTACAGTTTTGGCACTGGTCTTCAGACTTGGAATTCATGTGGCTCAGAAAACAAAAAAATGGAATTCGTGAGGATATAGGGGGCAAAGGGCAACCTTAACAACTTGAGTTCTTTATTTTGAAAGTGGTTAAAGTCAATTTTTCTTATTTTTAGGTATAAAATTATGATTGAGAGATTTGTTTAAAAAAATATTAATAAGTAGTAGTAATTCTGTTTGTGGATTTGTGCCCTTAAAGATGATAGAAAATATAACATAATATGTTGCGTAAACTTTTTTAAAAACGCAAGATTTATATCCGAGCCTAAAATGGACTTAAACCACTTTCAAAATAAACAACTCAGGTAGTCTAGTCATCCTATGCTACAGAACCTAATAAGACCCATATCACCCTAACAAAATTTGCGGTCATCCAACCCGCTAAAAAAATTTCGATTCGTAACAAACTTGTGGTCCAACTTAGTTTCATACTACAACACTTCCCACGTAGTTGTATAAACAAATAAACAATAAAATAGAAAACAAAACAAAAATTTACTAACAATAGTTATACACTTGTTGACTAATAAACAATACGAAAATAGAAAACAAAGTAAATAACACAAAAATAGCAACCAGACTTCAAATGGAGATTCAAAACGAGGAAGAAAAAGAATTGGCGAAAACAAAAAAGTGTAAAGTGGCTGTGTAACGATAATTGACAGAGAAATCAGTTAGAGAAGTCGATGAGAAAGGAAAAAACCGCGCTGTTTTCAATAAACAAGATGTATTAGTGAGTAAAAACTACAAAAACAAACGACAATAATAACACAAATATTATAAAACGCAAAAAATAAATAAATATACACAAACACACAAAAAATTAATAAAATAAACAAAAAACAGGTTTACAAAACACCATAGCGGAGAGTGAGAAAAATTGGAAAGAGAGATGGAGAACAGCAAGCAGTCAGACATCAAAGCAAATGTCATTTGTTTTGTTTTCTGCTTTGTGCATTAACGGGGTAGCTTTGTGCATTTCCATATGAACGAACAGAACAACAACACACCCAAATAAATTTTAGAAATGCAATTGACTGACACTAATTCTCAAAAGACGCTTTCTTTGGTCAGGGAGAGAAGAAAGAGTGTGAACGGTCAATAAAGAGGAAGGTAGACACCAGACAGACAATAGAATGCCAGTAACGAGAAAATCAACTACAACAACAGCAGCAGTAAAAGTTCAGGGGGTTATCAATGCAGTTGCAATGGAAATATGTCACCAATAAATAATGCGAATGGCTATGTTTTATTTAATCAATTGATTTTGTTGTAAAATTAAATAGAAAAAATGAAATGATTTGATGGTTTGGGATTTTCGTTTCTTAGAATTGTTTTGCACATTGACCTACGATGGATTGGATTCTGTGTATGTTGGGGCAATGTGTTGTGATATTTATAATGCGACAATTCTATGTAAGAAAAATGTAATTATAAGAATGTAAGACAATCCATAGCTAAATATTGACAAATGATAGATTTGATATTTTTTAGAGGTAGTAAAGTAAATTATTTTAACGATCAATAGCAATGAAATGCTGACATCATATCAGCAACATTTGAAAATGAAAAGGTAAAGTCATTGCTTGGATATGTTCTGTGCGAATGGAAAATGAAGAAGAAACAAAATATTTGAGCATGACTCATACAAAAAATTGAAAGGTGTAGCTTAGAAAAATCTTCGTACAGAGCTCCAAAAGATATACGTATTATTGAATATTAAAAAAACTGAAAAATGTACTCTGTAAAGATTTTCAAAAGCAACAAACAATGAATATGATAGACAACTAACGCATTTTTAAACAAATTTGAAACAAATCAGACAACAAATCGGTAATGAAGAACAGCAGCAATACGAAACTTAGACAGGTGGTATCAAAATTAAAATAAATAAATAAATTCGATAAATTGGTATAAACAACGTTTGAATAATCAAAAAATATTATCGGTTATACATGTGTAAATTATAATGAACTTATCTCCTTTTAATGAACTGAATATTTGCGTATGGTCTATGAGGTTTTTCTAGCAAGGGAGATAATTCGTGTTTCTTAAGAAACAAATTGAGCAATATACGTGTTCACTATCAAAATCGAGTTCATGGTCTGGGAGGGATAGTTCCTTATGGAAAAGAAAGTCCTTGGCGAGTATATTTAGATCCCAGAAGGACATATTTGCCATAGGACAAGTTTTGAATTATAGCGAGATGCATTTTTTACTGATAACTGTAAAATAGACGAAGAAAAAGCTCTATAGAATATTTTCCTTTCAATTCCTTTTTCGTATTTTTTACCTTGTTTTCATGAACCGTGAACTAAATACCACAAGATGAGATTTTTTAACCTCCAAATATTCCACAAAATATTCTCATAATATTTTATGTATATACCCGATCCTTGCTCAGAAAGTTTAATGCATTTCGTATAAGTTGTAGGTTATGAAGAACTGCAGATTCGACAGACATTATTAAATCTCAATATGTCAAACCAGTAAGGAAAACAACATGTTAGAAGTCCAAGCAATTGCCAGCTTCTGCTATCTCAGAAGTCCTGTAACAACAACAGCAACAGACGTAATGAAAAGAGAGCAGCATTCGGCCGACTGCAAGGTGTATGAAGAAACGCACATATATCCAGGAAAACCTATATCGATTCTGCTAAACTGCGGTGAAACCTGACTTGTGGCAAACACCATCCCGCAAAAACTACAGGTATTCACAAAACGAATATCTCAGGATCATGTGCAGAATATTCTAGCCCAACGCCACACGTAACGTAGAGCTGCGGAACCTAACGAACCGGCAACCTAAACAAAAGCAGATTAAACGTAGGAAATGAAGATGGATTGGCCACACCTTAAGAAAAAAAAATGCCATAGCATAACCAGAATGGCCCTTGAATGAAATACCCAATGATCAATAAATCGAGGTCGATCAAGAAATACCTGGCGCCTAAAAATAATCAAAGAACTAAGACAAATCAACCTTACATGGGAAGATGCAAAAACTAGCCGAGTAAGATGGCGGTGCTTTGCGGAAGCCCTATGCTCCCAAGAGTAGGAACAGGAAAGACAATGTAAAACCAGATAAGTTCGCGGATTTTTGGTCCGGCTTAAACCACCCGATTAAACTTATATGGATAACATTTTAAAGCATAACGCATTGTTAATCACATTTAATAAATTGTCTACTTAGGTGCCAACAAGATCTGGTGGTTAGAACTGTTTTAAGAATATCAGAAAGAACAACCTCGCAAGGTTGCCTATTTTTTTTTTAATTTTATGTCGATATTTCTGCAGTTTCAAACGAGTTTTTATATTTCTAATTACTTCACTGTTCAAATTTATTGTTTGAATTCGATAATATTTTTGCAATAATTAAAAATTTTGAAGCATTCAAAGTCTTTACAAACCCCAAATTGCCTAATTATTATCTTTAGACAAAAATTCATATAAAAATCAAATTTTTAACCTATTTTGCATTAGTTGGTAAAAGTCGAAAATCGATTTCGAACAGGTTTGACAAAATCGAATAGTCGACATTTGCGTTCGACTATGTATCCTTAGATGGAACGACTGTCACCAATTCGGAGCATTATATGATAACCGACTTTTTTGCATGTTGGTGAGAACGTTTTGGTGAATATGTGGTTTCAACAAGACGGTGTCACAAAGCACACAACTCCAGCGAATATGCAAAAATACATTTCCTGACCGCGTAATTTCTGGTTGTGGCGATATCAACTGCCCACCAAGATCATGCGATTAGTTTAATGTAAATAAACCTTCAACTCTTGCGGGCATTAAAAACAACATTCGTCAAATTATGGCTGAGTTATAGCCCAATATGTGACAAAAAGTTTTTAAAATATTAACCCTTTGTGAGGGAGGTGCCAAAAGGAGAGGACCAACTTCGGACTTGATTTAGGCTTGTTAAAGATATGAAACAATTGTTGGGTAGGCACCAGAAGGAATGGACCAATAGGTCCCGTCTTCAGGCGTAATATAGGTTTCGTAAAGATAATAAGATGGATAGTCCGTTCGCATAATATTATAAAATTATTTTTTTCGCACAACATTTGATAATTTTGTAGGAAGAAATATTAAGGTGTGCAAAGTTTGGATGGAATCGGTTACTCCCTTCGAAAGTTATCGTGCGCACCAGCCGGCCAGACAAACATTTGTAAATCGATTCCAAGATGTCTGAAATAGATTTGGTAAAAAAAACAATCATGGAGTCTTAAACCAATATTTCCATGACGCACATTTTTGTCGTATCAAGTGTATATACCTTCCTTAGCTGAGGGTATGAAAAATAAAAGACACACATAGTCTTCCATTGTATTCTGTTAACATTTATGGAATCAAAAAATTTTGTAATGTACAACGTTTACATGCGAAATGTATCTGGGCAATCAACAAGTATGAATGGCTGCACAATAATCGATGTGTGTTCTCCAATAAGACAGGGTCTAAGGGATCTTCCAAACTATGAAAGAAGATATTTTGCACTTTAAATTCATATCATTATTTATTTAAAATATCTTCCTTATTAGAGACGAAATATGAGGCATTGTCTCGAAAATTGACACTGAATAAAGATTTAGATCCAGCGAAAATATGAGTCCAGTTGAAGTTGAAGAAGGGTACCGTTCAATTATACTGCATCGCTCACTGGTTTCTAAATAGACTTTACCGAATATCATGCACTTTTATTTAAGAAGTATGTTAAAGGAATTTTATCGAAGAGTTCGCCGGGCAGATTTTTATTAAATTTCGTATTCATAACACTATGTCCATGTTTTTGTATAGCCCCTATATACGAGTTTCGAAACATTCTCGTTATTATCCGGTTTTCAGAGGCATTTCCCAAACGAAGGGGTTGGGAAAAATATAATAAATTGGCATAACTTTTACTTAATTTTCCTTCTTCTTATATATATATATATATATATATATATATGTTCAACAAACTTGGACATATTTAGTATAAAAAGCAGTAAAGAAAGTAGTAAAGTCGGACCGACTATATGATACCCTTCACCACTTTGGATATATTCTACAGACGTCGCCTTTTCGAGGGAACATTAGCATGAAATTCAACGAGCTTAAATATGCGATCTTTATCTATAAGTAAACCGACTAACATCAATCCCAACACATTCTGCAACCTGTTCTAAATTTTGTGAATAGATTTAAAGCAAACTTTACACACGCTATTCGGAATGCTACACAGTTTAAAATGTAATCGCAATCAGGCGCCCATTGATTATTTGGTGTACAATTAATATGAATAGTTCGAAATTATCTATGGAAGCTATGCTATATCTAAATCTGAACAGATTTCAAGGAAAATTGCCAGAGATTAATTTGTATTAATATCAGTACGTTGTGTCAATCGGCTTAACTATGGGTCTTTACAATTTACATTAAATCGGACCAATATGTATATGGGAGACATATCTAAATCTGAACCGATTTTTTCGAAACTAAGCACACAACATTCTGGACATAACTCAGTACTCTATGCCAAATTTCCTGCAAATCGAAAGATATAGCCTCAATTCAGTACACTACGCAAAATTTCGTGCAAATCGAAAGATATATAGAGACTTTGGTGCACCAATTACATAAAACCGGAGAAAACTATATATATGGGAGCTATATCTAAATCTGAACCGATTTTCACGAAACTTAACACACATCATTCTGGACATAACTCAGTACCCTGTGCCAAATCGAAAGATATATAGGGACATCGGAGCCCCATTTATCTTAAATCGGACGAAAATATATATGGGAGCTATATATAAATCTGAACCGATTTTCTCGAAACTTGACACACGTCATTCTATACTCAATTCAGTACATTACGCAAAATTTCGTGCAAACCCAAAGGTATATAGGGACTTTAGTGCACCACTTACATAAAATCAGACAAAAATATATATGGGAGCTGCATCTAAATCTGAACCGATTTTCAAAAAACTTACCACACATCATTCTGGACCTAACTCAGTACTCTGTGCAAAATTTCCCACAAATCGAAGTATATATAGGGACTTTGGTGCCCCATTTACGTTAAATCGGACGAAACTATATATGGGAGCTATAGCTAAATCCGAACCGAGTTTCTTCAAATTCAATACGGTTCGTCCGTGTGCCAAATTTCATACAAATCTGATTATAAATGCGACCTGTACTTTGTTTACTATTTAACATCTATAGACGCAACAGACGGACGGACCGACGGACAGACATGCATAAATCGACTCAGAAAGTGATTCAATACATATTCTCAAAAGGAACCATAGGTCTATCTCGTTTCCTTTTGCCTGTTACAAACATATACACAAAGACACAGTGTGGTAAAGGGTATAAAAAACTCCTTCAGACATTATACAATAGACTCCATATAAGGGTCCCGATCAGCTTTAAGTATTCTGAATTAGTTCATCGCATATAGGGTATTTTAACAAACTGAAATTTATGCCTAATTGTTAATAATTTGTTGTATGCCTAGTGGAAATCGAAGATTTTTTTATATCGGAAGCTATATTTGATTCATTAGAATGAAACAGATTTGGCTTGTGAAAAACTCGTCCGGCCTTTCCCAACTTATTGCCGGATTTTCCTTGTTTACATTAATGCACATTTATAGAAGAGGGACAAATAAACACACAATGTCACAAATGAGGTTACAATTGGAGGTTGTTTTTTATTATTTTATTTCAAAATCATGATTTACTCATTTTCCGTTTTTTTTTCTTTTTTCATTTCGCTGGACAATGGCGCTCGATGCTAAGTTCTTAACCGCAGATGCGATTGTGTATTATTGTAATTATTATTTTTTTAATGCACATTTTTTTTTATTAAATACGAGTAAAACATCTATAATTATCACATATATTAATTGGTTATTAACTATTTTAAAATGTTACACACAAACACATTGTATAGAAAAATAAATATGAAAACAATACCACAAAATATTTTAAATTATTTTTACTACCGAAGCTGCATCATTATCGGAAAGCAACGTTATTGAGGGGGTAGGAGGGATTATTGATGGAGAGAAACAACAGAAACAACTGTTAAATCGTACAACAACAACACCAACGTTTTAAATAAAATGGCAACATCAAAACCAGAATACGAAAATGAAACACAAAACAATATTTTGCAAAGTGTTTTTTTTTTAAGTTTTGTTGTTACAAAAAGAGGAGAAGAAGAAGAAAAAATAATAAAAAATTACCGTATTAAAAATATAAACGACGACTGGTTGCTTGCTTGTTTGGACTGATAGGCTCTCAAATTTACTGAGTGATGAAATTTGTTTTTGTTTTCACTTCAAAACGGAGAAATGTGAATTTTAATTTTAATTGAACTTCCAAGAATTTGTGATAATATTTTTTTCAGATTTTTCTTCACTTCACGGTTATAGATAAGAATTATTTTGGAGGTTTTTTTTTTGTTTTAGATTTTGTTAAACATTAATATTCAATACACGCCGATACTTTATTTCTTATTTGAATTTGTTTTGAATTATTTTTGTCAAACCGAAAAGACGTCAGTGTGTATTATTTGTTGTAGTTAGATAGATGAAGAGAGGAGGGAGAAGAGTGAATTAACAACAAAAACACGTATGAAGGTTTTGTTGTTTTTTTTTTCTAAACAATTTTTTTTGTTTAAATCTCACACACACACGGAACACTCACGACACAAACATACGACACACATACATACGAACGCGTCAAGACAAACATTCACCTAAAAGGCGAACAGACAAAAATGTTAAAGCCCGTTTTATTTTAAGCTGATGGCCTTTAAGCGATGGGGTTTTACGTTTTTTTGTTATTGTAATTTTTATTATTTTTTTGGCTAATGAACTTTGTAATTATTATTAAATTTTTATTTATTTATTCTCATTCTCTTTCTTAGTTAGCTTTGTTTACGTTTTTTCTGTGTGCGTTACTTGGTTTTGCAACAGAAAAGCTTCTACGTTTAATATTATTTTTTTTAAATCCGCTTTTTATTGTGCTGTTTTTTTATTTATTTTTAAACACACACTTGTACCGAGCCACGAAAAAAACTTGTTGTCGTTTCTTAAAACGTGCACTCACACACAAACATACACATTGAACACATTTAGTGATGATGATTTGCGGGCTTAACTGTTGAGAGTAGATTGAAACTGGGCAACAAGACGAATTTTAATCCGCTTCTATGCACGACCCCGTCGACGTCTCATAGATAACTAAAACTCGCTTGAACAAGACCAAGCCAGAGTGCCGCAATCATTGTCGTCGTTGTGATAAAGGCAATGTTGGTTGACTGCCGCCACTCACTTTATCAAGTGGAAACATGCATGCACACACAACAGTACGGTATGGTAGGTATGTGTGTATGTACGCACAATGTGAGACATTCAAGTTAAGTAATGTTCAGAGCAGCAGCAGCCATCCAACAAACACACAAACTCTGAGCACAAACATACGGCTCTCCCAATCAACACCGAGAAGAAATACCATCACAAAAGGGAAATGTTAATAGAAATACATTACACTTGTTACTCAGAGATTTACAGGTTCGGCTTCAATTATGTTTGCCTCTCATTATATCACTCTCCAATAAACAAAATCTCTCCTATATCTCTCTCAGTCGTTTATACTCTCCATTAGTGGTTAAAATTCACTGAGAGTTTTAGATAAAAATCACAGCTGATTACCGGCATTTTGTTGTTCATGAGGCAAACACGCACGCCACAATTTTACAGCATGCTATAAATTTTCTCTCCCCCAAGAACATTTTTTTTTTAAACTTGTTGTTGTTGTCGCTGCGGCTGCTGTTGTGTTTTATAAAACAAAAATAATTGGTTTGTTTGGTATCTCTGTTGGCTGTTGTTGTTTTCTTTTATATTACGTATTGAATTGTGTGTGGTGCATGATTGTGTTTTGTCGTTGTTGTTGTCGTTCGAAACGTTTATTGTTGTCGTTTTGGTTACGGGAAGACACGTGCTTACTGCTTGATGGTGGTTATTGTTCTTTTTATTTTGGTTGTCTGTTACGTCAAATCAAAAAGGTCACTGTCTGGTAAACTATTTCATTTCGGGAAGATGTAATTTTAAAAACAAATGAAAACATTTAACTATTGTTAGTCAATATTTTGTTGTGAATAAATGGAATGTATTTGTTCAGAGTCGTAATAATTTAACGACATTTTTGGGAGCATAAAACAATTTTCGTATAAATTGAATATCAGTTTTTCGATAGAAGGAATAAGTTCAAGATTTAAAAAGTGGAAGATAGAAACCAAATAATGCGCGCCAATGTAAAAGTGGCAGTCCAAATATTTCAAACACAGTGCGTCACAGTATCCACTTTTTTCATTACAAAAATGCAATTTCACAGTGGAAAGTATCCACCGGTATTATTTACAACTTAATAACGGCTACAAGACAATCTTCGCATGGAATATTAAGTTCAAGATTGCTTTAGATTTTTACAGTTTACACGTAAGTTTGAACATCAATTGTAAGAATTTCAGATCATGGGAGGCCACCAGCGATTGCCGAGAGAAAATTAGTTATTCACCATGCTGAACTAGGAAAATCTTAACGGAAAATACCGGAAATACTCAATATTACTCGATCTACTGTTCAAAAATTATATTGAGACACAAAACCGAGAATCGAATTTGCAACAAGACGCAAAACTGAGAGAAAAAATATTCAATATAAGAGAGGAAAAGTGGTTGATCCGACAAATGACCGATAAACATGCTGAAATCGCAAAGACATGTCTGGAAAAGAAATGTAACCCTCAAACAATTCGATGAATTTTGCGTAAGCATGGTCTTCATGGTAGAGTTATATTGAAAATGCCATTCATAAACCCTGACAACCGGAAAATCCAATTGGAGTTCGTTTAGAAACACGAAAAAATAATGTCCTAGATATTTCGAGAATGGATGATTTATAATTGTCCAAAAGTGATTCACACACCTCCTCAGTCTTTGAATTTGAAACCTATAAATAAGTTATGGTGTAATTTGGAGAAAATATTAGAAGCCATAACATCTAAAGCATACCAAGTCTGAACAATGTTACACACGAACAACATGGTAAAATCTATACCGGCAAGATATAAAATATAATACTTACTTAGCTGGCTTGTTACAGAACGGTTGTTCCATAAGACAAACTTAAAAACGATTTCCAAGCGTGTCGGTCTTGTGCGCATCTCCACCAATTTGAAAGACCACGTTAAAAGATAGTGGCCTTCCCCTTCTACGGGAACCATCAGTAGACTCGCCTTATGCCTTGAGCTGGGGCATTCTCATTCATTCGCACAACATGACCTAGCCACCGTAGTCGCTGCAGCTCAATACGACTGACTATGTCGATATGAATTGTAAAGCTCGCCAATATTCACCGTCGACACAGATCGGCCCGTAGGTCCTTCGCAGAAATTTTCTTCCAAACACCCAAAGAGCTGCCCCATATGCTTGCGCAAGTACCCATGCTTAAGATCTATATAACAGCACGGGTAGTATCAGCGTCTTGTAAAGTGTGAGTTTGGTCTGGCGGGAGGTGGCTTTGTTTCTAAACTGCTTACTTAGACGATAGTAGCATCTGTTGGCCATCACAATCCTTCTCCGAATTTGAAAACTGATGTCATTCCTTTTATTTATGGCGGTACCAAGGTATATAGAATCTTTAACTACCTCGAAGCTGTAGTTCTCAAGTTCTACAGTTGGCTCGAGTCTACTGGACGTCTTGAGCGTTGATATCATCAGCTTGGCCTTCTCGCCGTTTACAGCCAGACCCACTTTGACAGACTCTTCAATTTGTTCAAAGGTGGCAGTATTAGCTCAGAATGTTCGACCACTTATGTCGATGTCATCGGCGTAGGCGAGTAGTTGGTGTTGTTGTACAGAGTGTCATTTCTGTTCACACGACAAACTGCCACCTTGTCTGAATCCTCATTCGGTATTGACGAGCTCATAGACTCCGACTTTAACTGTTGACTTCTGCCAGTTGAAGTGATCCTGGATAGCCGTATTAATTTTGCTATATTGCTATTATTTTGCTATATAGTCGACAAATAGGCCTCTATATTATTATCGTTGTGCTTTCGTCATGCAAGCGGGTAAGTTGGGCGGAGCAGGCTTCTGCTAACTGTTGTGTTTGCAGATTTTCGACCTCTAGTTTCCGTTTTATATTAGATTCTTTGTTGCTACATTAACACGAATGCGAACCTTGGCTGTTACAAGGTAATAGTCCGAATCGACATTCGCTCCTCGCATCGATTGAACTATAACACTGGATGAAAGCCTTCCGTCTATCAAAACATGATCAATTTGATTTATCGTTGCATGATCAGGAGAAATCCAGGTGGCATTGTGTATATTGAGATGCTTAAATCTGGTACTGCTAACTACCATGTTTTTTGCTGTCGCGAAGTCAATCAACCTCACGCCCTTGTCGGAAGTTTCTTCATGGAGGCTGAATTTTCCGACGGTGGTGCCAAAGATATTTTCCTTTCTGATTTTTGCATTAAAATCTCCTAGCAGAATTTTAATGTCATGACCAGGGCAGCGGTCATATACAGTTACTAGGCGCTCGTAAAAAATGTCTTTGGTCTGTTCATCTTCGGTAGGAGCATGGGCACAAATAAGACTGATGTAGAAGAACTTCGCTTTATACGGATTATAGCAATTCGCTCATCTATTGGAGTGAATCTGGAGACGACGTCTTTTATTCTCCTATTAACCATAAATCCGCAGCCAAATTCATGTCTCGCAGCTATGGCAGCTATAATGCAGGGCGTAATAATCTGATTTACCTACTATAATAATATCGGCTTTGTACTTCTTGAGTATATCCGCCAAAGCGAACACTGCCCCTGTTCTGTACAACGTGCGCACATTCCAAGTGCAGATTCGCAGATCGTGGTCCTTTATACGTTTGCGGGGGTCGTCAACATTAGGGGGGTTTGGTTTTCTTTTTCTTTGCTTTTTCATAGTAGGTTGGGTTTTCCGAGAGTGGGCAACTAACTAACCCGACGCCTCAAGCCATTTTTTTATAGTTCTTATGGGTGAACTCGCGGCACATGTTAGATCACTATTTCATCGGGTGATGAGAATAGCTCCCCAGGTGGCACCGCGGGGAGGTCAGTGCCCACAATTGAGATGAAAGAGGGACCAAGATAAGCCTGGGCTTCGCCATGTTAAAGCCAATCAGAGCCGTTGCTTGGTATCTACCATCCCCTACGCCACCCAGAAAATATGTCTCTGAGTTAATTCAAATATGTTTTATTTTATGACATATGTCTAAAAGAAAACAAAAAACAATCAGTCAATACAACGGAAATTGTGGTAAGGAAAACGAATTTAAAATATCCTCCAGAAATAATAACTACGACAAATATTAAGCACTAATAATGACCTTAAAATAATTATATTTACTTAAAAAATTACACAAACGGAAATGCATCCGAATTATGAATTTCCATGCACTCATACTCGTATTTGACATTTCCATCTCAAAATCACACACTTCAATTTTGTTTATAGTCAGTCGCACTCAGAATTTCAACAGAAAGACAAATTTTGATTTATGTCCCCTCTGAAACGTTGCAGGAAACCAAAAACACTAAAAATTAACCACAAAAAAAAAAAAAAATAATTGCAGTTGTAAGTGGTGGTACCACCACACCACAATGGTATGCTGGCACTTGTCAAACAAATAAACCTGGAACCAAAACAACACATGTTGCGCATGTGTATTCGAGGGGTGGGTGGCTACTTTAACACAACAATAATTTGTCATATGGAATTCGAGAAAACTCCTCGGATGAGGAACACACCACTCCAGCGGAGAAGATTATGATAATAGATCATTAAAAAATATAAACACCAATGGATAGATGTTCAAAAGCAAAATTAATGAAAACAATATGAAGTGTATTTTTAGTTAGTTGAAAACAAAAATAAAGAGAAGAGGACAAGTTGATGAACTCTAAGTGAAAAAAAGTAAAAAAAATGTATGAAAACAAATCTGAGGATAGCAGAGGAATTGACATTTTGTTCGGCGAAGAATTTTTGGGGGGAGTATTGGAATTGTCACTGTCATTATAATGATGTTTGATTATCTATGCTTGACCAATATTCGAAAAGGCATGCACAGTGGGTTTATAATATTTTTCAGCAGCTCAGCTGGAATTTTTTAAATAATATTTTTTCATTGACTATTATAAGGCGTGGACTATTATAAGTCGTGGGGTGGCGTAGGGGATGATAGATACCAAGCAACGGCTCTGATTGGCTTTAACATGGCCAAGCCCAGGCTTATCTTGGTCCCTCTTTAATCTCAATTTTGGACACTGACCTCCCTGCGGTATCAGCTGGGGTAGCTATTCTCATCACCCGTTGAAATAGTGAGCTAATTGTGCCGCGAGTTCACCCATAGGAACTACAACAAAATGGGTTGAGGCGTTGGGTTAGTATTCGCTTCGGCGGATGTAATCAATAAGTACAAGGCCGATATTATTGTCTTACAGGAAATGCGATGGAAAGGGACAGGCGTAAGTAAATCAGATGATTACGCCCTGTATTATAGATGTCATGAAACAAGACATGAATTTGGCTGCGGATTTATGGTTAACAGGAGAATAAAAGACCTCGTCTCCAGATTCACTTCAGTAGATGAGCGAATTGCTATAATCCCTATAAAAACGAAGTTCTTCTACATCAGTCTCATTTGCGCCCATGCTCCGAACGAAGATAAAGATGAACAGACCAAAGACATATTTTATGAGCGCCTAGAAACAGCATATGATCGCTGCCCTGGCCATAACATTAAAATTATGCTAGGAGATTTTAATGCAAAAATCGGAAGGGAAAATATTTTTGGCCCCACCGTCGGAAAATTCAGCCTTCATGAAGAAACATCAGACAACGGCATGAGGTTGATTGACTTCGCGGCAGCAAAAAACATGGTAGTTAGAAGCATCATATTTAAGCATCTCGAGATACACAAGGCCACCTGGATTTCTCCTGATCAAGCAACGAGAAATCAAATGGATCATGTTGTGATAGACGGAAGGCATTCATCCAGTGTATTAGATCCGAGGAGCGACTATCGATTCGGACCACTACCTTGTAGCAGCTAACGTTCGCACTCGTCTCAATGTTGCAGCAAAGGTGCGATCTACCACAGCACGGAAACTCGACGTCGAAAAGCTGCAAAGACAACAGATAACCGAGGCCTACTCCGCACAACTTTCCCACCTGCTTTACGAAAGCACTTCTTGTCCCGATAATAGTATAGAAGCACAATGGCAAAGTATTGCCCACTCCCTACAAACTGCAACAAAAGCAACACTTAGGCACCAAAAACCACCACCAAGAAATCCATGGTATGATCAGGAGTGTCGTAATGCTACCGATGTGAACGCAGAATATAGGGTAATCATGCAGACATTAGTAACACGTAATGGAGAATTATCGGGAGAAAAAGAGAGAGGAGGAATGTATTTTCAGAAAAAACAGAAAGAACAAGAAAAACGTGAGCGGGAGCAAATCGATATGAACAGGAGTCAGAACGAAGTCCGGAAATTTTACCAACGAGTAAAATATCAAACCGAAGCCTTTGGTACAGGCACATCCTCCTGTACAGATGAAGATTGAAACCTGGTGACAGATACATATAGCGTGTTGAGGATCTGGAAGGAGCAATTTGAAAAGCTTCTGGTATCAAATAGTGGTGGTGAAGAATATGCCCCAGAACCAATAAGAGATGACGGAATAGAGTGTATACCACCTATCCAAGATGAGGTCATAAAAGCAATTGGTCGGCTCAAGAACAATAAAGCAGCAGGTGCCGATAGGTTACAATCCGAACTACTCAAGACTGGTGGTCAGATGCTGGTAAGGAGCATGCACCAGTTGATTAGTAAACTTTGGCAAGAGCAATGCATGCCCAATGATTGGAACCTCTGCCTACTGTGTCCCGTGCACCAAAAAGGAGGCAAGACGATATGTGCCCACTAAAGAGGGATTAGCCTTCCGTGCTGTGTGAACAATTGAAGCCAATGGTCAATGACATTATTGGACCATACCAATGCGGCTTCAGACCGGGCAAATCCACCATTGACCAGACTTTCGCTCTGCGCCAAATCCCACGAAAAACACATCGACACATAACGCCTATTCGTCCACTATAAAGCCGCATTCGACAGCTCTATCCGTTCAGAGGTGTTTAAAGACATGTCTACGGCTATGCAGGATAACTATGTGTGGAAAGAACCTATCGGAGCCCTTCAATACAGAAATGACACTCTGTACACCAAACAACACATGTTACTCGCCTACGCCGATGTCATCGATATAATGAGTTGAACATTGCGAACGGTAACAGCCAACTTTGAACAAATTGAGAAGGAGTCTACCAAAGTGGGTCTGGCAGTAAACGGCGAGAAGACTAAGCTGATGGTATCAACGCGCCAGAAGTCCAGTAGACTCGGACCAAACTCACACTTTAGAAGACGCTGATACTACCCGTGCTGTTATATGGATCTGAAGCATGGGTACTTGCGCAAGCAGATGAGGCAGGTCTTGGAGTGTTTGAGAGACAAATTCTCCGAAAGATCTATGGGCCGATCTGCTTTGACGGAGAATATCGCCTTCGAATGAACCATGAGTTGTACCAGCTATTCTCGGACATCGACATTGTTAGACGTATTGAGCTGCAGCGACTACTTTGGCTAGGTCATGTTGTGAGAATGGATGAAGATGCCCCAGCCCAGAAGGCATATAAAAGCGAACCATCTGATGGTTCACGCAGAAGTGGAAGGCCAAGAATTCGATGGAAAGTTCAAGTCGAAGACAACATTGCCGAAAATGGCCTTTCAAATCTTTTCTAAGCTCGGCTTATGGAACGAAAGTTCTGTCACAAGCCAGCTAAGTAAGTAAGTTTTCAAGGACTATTACAATGCGTGGATTTTTTAAACACTATTTTTTCAGGGACTATAATAAGGCGTGGATTTTTTAAATAATATTTTTTCAGGGACTATAATAAGGCGTGGATTTTTTAAATAATATTTTAAACAGTTACTGAAAAATTATCATTTGGAAAAATTAAAATTTGAACACTGTTCACAAAATATCTCTAATTGGTCTGGAAATCATTAGTGTTTTTGTTTTTTGCTGCTAAAATATTAGACGGACAACTTCTTGCTACCTGCTGGTGAAATAGAAACAAACAATTACAACTGGTAGAGGGCACAGCAAGGGGTGTGGGTTAGTAGCCATCGACATTTGAAGTATGAATGAATAACACACCAAGCGCTACCCCTTTACAGTGCCTGACGTGATGTCAATGGGTGGAAAATCCCTTTTCATTTTAAGCACATGTGAAATGTGAAAAAATCGGGTTTATTTACTTTTCTTGTTTTCATTTCAGATTTTGTCAATGAAACACAAAACGGCAAAATGAAGAAAACGTGAAATTAACACGTTTTTGTCATTTTCAAGATGGATGAATGAGAATACAGATGATGGCGATGATGATGTTGAGAACAAAAAGGGTTTAAACAAAGATGTGAAGTCATTTGCAGTAGCTGTGAAACCCTTTATGCAGAAGACAAATGTCGGAAAGGACCGACTATTTTAGGTGTGGTGTTTTTAAATAGATTTTTTCAACGACTATCAGAGCCATAGGCGTGGATTTTTTAAATAGATTTTTTCAAAGACTATCACAGCCATAGGCGTGGATTTTTTAAATAGATTTTTTTCAACGATTATCAGAGCCATAGGCGTGGATTTTTTAAATAGATTTTTTTCAACGACTATCAGAGCCTTAGGCGTGGATTTTTTAAATAGATTTTTTTCAACGACTATCACAGCCATAGGCGGGGATTTTTTAAATAAATGATGGCGATGATGGCGATGATGATGTTGAGAACAAAAAGGGTTTAAACAAAGATGTGAAGTCATTTGCAGTAGCTGTGAAACCCTTTATGCAGAAGACAAATGTCGGAAAGGACCGACTAAATGATGCCCTACTACAACAATATGTTTTCAGGGACTATTTTAGGTGTGGTTTTTTTAAATAGGTTTTTTCAACGACTATCAGAGCCATAGGCGTGGATTTTTTAAATAGATTTTTTCAAAGACTATCACAGCCATAGGCATGGATTTTTTAAATAGATTTTTTTCAACGATTATCAGAGCCATAGGCGTGGATTTTTTAAATAGATTTTTTTCAACGACTATCAGAGCCTTAGGCGTGGATTTTTTAAATAGATTTTTTCCAACGACTATCACAGCCATAGGCTGGGATTTTTTAAATAGATTTTTTTCAACGACTATCACAGCCATAGGCGTGGATTTTTATACCCTACACAACTATGTTGTCAGGGTATTATAGCTTTGTTATACCCTACACAACTATGTTGTCAGGGTATTATAGCTTTGTGCAGCCCCAAATGTTTGTAACGCCGCGAAATATTGGTCCTAGACCCACCTTTAAGTATACCGATCGTCATATCTCGACTAGCTGAGTCGATCTAGACATGTGTGTCCGTCCGTCCGTCCGTCCGTCCGTCCGTCCGTCTGTCCATTATAATTTGTAAACACGATACAGGCCACAGTTATGGACCAATCTTCACGAAATTTTGCATGTAGGATGGGTTCTGGCCAATGAAGACCCCTATTGTTTTTGGAAAAGATCAGTTAATATTTAGGGGATGAAATGGACCAAATACTAAATTTTTGTCGGTTTTTCTGGTCGCTCCAGAGGCCGCAATTATGGCCCAAACACCGCGAATTTTTGCATGGAGAAGGGGATCGGGCCAGAGAATAAGCATGCATGTTTTGATAAAGATCGGTCAATATTTAGCGGGTCAAATGAACCCTGACTTTTGTGTGAAAAATGACCAAATTTGTATTCTATGGCATATATATTTACTCCTGGAGGATGTAGACCCCAGGAGTTGATAGCATATCCAAGAGGAGTGGTTGGCGTTTAAATTGATACCAAATATAGTGATGTATCTACTCAGATGTGGGAGTTACAGTCAAATATTTACAGGTGCTTACGTATTCAGATATTATTTAGTAACCCATTACCACATTAGAGGGAGAAATATCGCGCTGATGGGTTTGAAATTTTTCATGAAATTCCAGTTATGGTCAAGAACAACGCCTACAATTTTCGGTGATGATCAGATTAAAATTTTGGGATGAAATGGACCGAAAACATAATTTTTTGTGTGTTTTCGAGTAGAGTATAATCCGAAAATCACAACACAACCCACCGTGAAGGTAACCTGGACAAGTAATTAGAAGGACTGTACTGAATATTCGAAAAAAGTAAGGAAGAGGTGTTGTTGACCTCTAATCGAACAAGAGGGGGCAAATATCACGAAATATTACTCAGACTCGGAATAAACATCCTCAGAAATTTAGAGTTCGTGGTAGTTGTGTAGGGTATCGTATGGTCGGCCCCGTCCGACTATACTGCTCCTCTCACTGGTTTAAATATATTGTTTTCAAAGACTATCAGAGGCATAGGCGTGGATTTTTTAAATAGATTTTTTTCAACGACTATCACAGCCATAGATTTTTTAAATAGATTTTTTTCAACGACCAATCGAGCCATAGGCGTGTATTTTTAAATAGATTCTTTCAAGGACCAACAGAGCCATAGGTGTGGATTTTTTAAATAGATTTTTTTTTCAAAGACTAGCCAAGTCATTGCCGTGGATTTTTTAAATAGATTTTTTTCAAAGACTATCAGAGGCATAGATTTTTTTCAAAGACTATCAGAGGCATAGGCGTGGATTTTTTAAATAGATTTTTTTCAAAGACTATCAGAGGCATAGGCGTGGATTTTTTAAATAGATTTTTTTCAAAGACTATCAGAGGCATAGGCGTGATTTTTTAAATAGATTTTTTTTTAAATAGATTTTTTTCAAAGACTATCAGAGGCATAGGCGTGGATTTTTTAAATAGATTTTTTTCAAAGACTATCAGAGGCATAGGCGTGGATTTTTTAAATAGATTTTTTTCAAAGACTATCAGAGGCATAGGCGTGGATTTTTTAAATAGATTTTTTTCAAAGACTATCAGAGGCATAGGCGTGGATTTTTTAAATAGATTTTTTTCAAAGACTATCAGAGCCATAGGCGTGGATTTTTTAAATAGATTTTTTTCAACGACTATCAGAGCCATAGGCGTGGATTTTTTAAATAGATTTTTTTCAACGACTATCAGAGCCATAGGCGTGGATTTTTTAAATAGATTGTTTTCAAAGACTATCAGAGGCATAGGCGTGGATTTTTTAAATAGATTTTTTCAATTTTTTAAATAGACTTTCAACGACTATCAGAGGCATAGGCGTGGATTTTTTAAATAGATTTTTTCAACGACTATCAGAGCCATAGGCGTGGATTTTTTAAATAGATTTTTTTCAACGACTATCAGAGCCATAGGCGTGGATTTTTTAAATAGATTTTTTTCAACGACTATCAGAGCCATAGGCGTGGATTTTTTAAATAGATTTTTCCAACGACTATCAGAGGCATAGGCGTGGATTTTTTAAATAGATTTTTTCAACGACTATCAGAGCAATAGGCGTGGATTTTTTAAATAGATTTTTTTCAACGACTATCAGAGTCATAGGCGTGGATTTTTAAATAGAAGTACAAACATGTGTAGAAATACATAATACCCCGTTCCACAGGTGTAGGGTATAAAAACTCCAGTAAGCAAATGACTTGATCTAATACAACAATGTCCATTGTTGTCAGGATGAGTACATTATGGTAGCATATTTTTACAAAGAATAGTTGTTAATGTTGTAACGAACCACACAGCCAAGCTGCTCAAAACCCACCGACCGACTTCATTTGGCACATCACATAGTCAAAGTTAATTAAAAATTATTATGAACTCTCCCATTCTCCTGCACACAGTTAGTCATTGCTATTCAATGAAAAATTTTTTGAACCAAAACCTGCTATCGACGACCGACATCATCAGCATCACTTGCTTCAATGTGTTTCTTGTGTATGTATGTGTGTGTTCAATTTTATTATACGCTGATTTATTTTGATGATAATGATGGTCATAAAACGTGCGTAACACAAATGATTAGAAATGAATGTCACCTGCCGCCGTTCTACAACCCGACCGTCTGATGCCAATTTTTTTGCTTTGCATCATCATCTTCTGCTTCTTCTTCGTCTTGGGTCTTCAAGTTCGTGGCATGCAAAAATTGTTCATAGAAAGAAAATCCATAAAAGACAACGACCCAAAAGTAATTTTCCTTTATGGATTTTTTTGGAATAGGAAAATGACTTTAAGCTAAAGGATAACAAATACGGATGTGGCAGAACTTAATGACTGTGGTTTGTAAGATGGTGTGTGTGGGGGTGTGTGTGTTCTATTTTGGAACTTTAATAAAACGTCTTATCATTAAGTGTGGTGGAGAAAGATGAGTCGCATAAACTCTCATCAATACTTTCAGATTGTGGTGTTCGCTTAAAGATGTCGAAACATCAATGACGACGAAGATGTGATTTTTTCGATGATGATGGTATGAGGGTGTGCTTGTGTTGGTATAACTCATTAATATTTTAGGCACGTTTTTTATTGTTATTCATCTTTTCATTCATTGTCAGTCTCCTGTTTCGGGTTTTTGGTTAAGGAATTTGTATTTCTTTCTATTTAAACTTTTATTTATTTCCATCAATCGACAGAACATCCATTACTCATTGCTGGAATCAGTTGAAAATCTTTGATGTTCTACATGCATACAGAAGTACATACACATATATACATATCTAAATATATAATTTGTTGAGATGTTGACATTTAGATTGATTGGTTTTAATGTGGGGGATGATGATGCCTATGCGTCCTCTACGCATGAATTGCCACAACATTGCTATCCAGCTGAGTAGCAGTACTGAGTAGTAGTACTAAAAATTCGAAATAGATTATGGAATTCATTATTTTCACATTTTCTTTGCATTTGGTATTTTTTGAAAAAATACATATTTTTGAATCATTAGAAGGGAAAACAAAAATTCAAAATGAAATGTAGAATCAGGACTAATAATATCCTTAAAAAATTCACGCCTTGTCATAACCCTTGAAAAAATATTCTTTAAAAAATATCCTTAAAAAAATCCACGCCTTGTCATAACCCTTGAAAAAATATTATTTAAAAAATCCACGTCTTATAATACTTACATAGCTGGCTTGTGACAGAACTTTCGTTCCATAAGCCGAGCTTAAAAAAGATATCCAGGCGCGTCAGTCTTTTGCGCAGTTTTTCCAATTTGAAAGATCGTATTCGTGGCCTTGCCCTTCTGCATGAACCATCAGCTGGCTTGCTTTTATATGCCTTCTGGGCTGGAGCATCTTCATCCATTCTCACAACATGACCCAGCCAACGTAGTCGCTACAGCTCAATACGTCTAATAATGTCGATGTACGAGAATAGCTGGTACAACTCATGGTTCATTCGACGGCGATATTCACCGTCAACGCAGATCGGCCCATAGATCTTTCGGAGAATTGTTCTCACGAACACTCCAAGAACTACCTCATCTGCTTGCGCAAGTACCCATGTCTTGTAGAGTATGAGTATGGTCTGGCGGGAGTTGGCCTTGCTTTTGAGTTGTTTGCTCAGGCCATAGTAGCATCTGTTGGCCATCCATATAACAGCACGGGCCACCCATGTAACAGCACGGTGCCATCCATATAACAGCACTCTACAAGACGCTGAGTGTGAGTTTGGTCTGGAGGGAGGTGGCCTTGCTTTTGTGTTGTTTGCTCAGACCATAGTAGCATCGGTCGGCCATCACTATCCTCCTCCGAATTTCAAAACTGATGTCATTCGTTTTATTTATGGCGGTACCAAGGTATATAAAATCTTTCACTACCTCGTAGCTGTAGTTCTCAAGTTCCACAAGGTGCGCGTTGATACCATCAGCTTGGTCTTCTCGCCGTTTACTGCCAGACTTCTTCTCAATTTGTTCAAATGTGGCTGTTACCCTTTATATCGATGTCATTGGCGTAGGGGTGTAACATGTGTTGTTTGGTGTACAGAGTGCCATTTCTGTTCACTATTGCCTCTTGTATGACCTTTTCCAGCAGGATGTTAAAAAGGTCACACGAAAAACTGTCACCTTGTCTGAATCCTCGTTCGGCATTAAAGGCCTCCGTGAGGTCCTTTCCGACTTTAACTGCTGATCTTGTGTCTGTTAAAGTTATCCTGCAGGAATGCCAAACGCAGACATGGCTTTATACACCTCTGAACGGATAGGGCTGTCGAATGCGGCTTTTAGTCGACGAATAGGTGGAATGTGTCGATGTGTTTCTCGTGGGTTTTTTCAGGATTTGGCGCAGAGTGAAAATCTAGTCAATTATAAATTTGCCAGGTCTGAAGCCGCATTGGTATGGGCCAATAATGTCATTGACCATTGGCTTCAGTCGTTCACACAGCACGCTGGATAGCACTTTATATGCGATGGGAAGGTGACTTATTCCTCTATAGTTGGCACATATCGTCTTGTCTCCTTTTTTGTGCACGGGACACAGGATCATGCTTTGGGCATGTTTTCCTCTAGCCAAATTGTACTAATCAGCTGGTGTATGCTCCTGACCAGCATCTGGTCACCAGTCTTGAAAAGTTCGGTTTGTAACACATCGGCACCTGCTGCCTTATTATTCTTCAGCCGATTGATTGATATTTTGACTTCATCTTGGCTAGGTGGTATACACTCTATACCGTCATCTGTTTTTGGTTCTGGGATTCCTCTTCACCGCTACTATTAGATACCAGAAGTTTTTCAAAATGCTCCCTCCAGATCCTCAGCACGCTGTCTGTATCTGTCACCAGGTTTCCTTCTTCATCGCTACAGGAGGATTTGCCTGCACCAAAGCCTACGGATTGGTGTTTTATCCGTTGGTAGGATTTTCGGACTTCATTCTGACACCTGTACATCTCGATTTGCTCACGCTCACGTTTTTCTTGTTTTTTTCTTCGTTTTTCTGAAAATACGTTTCTCCTCTCTCCTGATAGTTCTCCATAGCATTACGTGTTGCTACTGTCCGCAGGGTTGCCCTATATGATGCGTTTTTCACATCAGTAGCATTACGACACACCTGATCGTATCACGGATTTCTTGATGGTGGTCTTTGGTACCCAAGTGTTGCTTTTGTTGTAGTTTGTAGGGAGTGCGCAATTCTCTGCCACTGTGCTTCTATATTATTATCGGGACAAGGGGTGCTTTCGTCAAGCAGTAGGGTAAGTTGAGCGGAGTAGGCCTCGGCTACCTGTTATGTTTGCAGCTATTCGACGTCAAATATCCGTGTTACATTAGATTGCATCTTTGCTGCTACATTAAGTCTATCATAACATGATCGATTTGATTTCTTGTTGGTAGTGGCCTTGTGTATATCGAGATGCTTGAATCTGGTGGTGCTTGTTTTTTGCTACGAAGTCAATCAAAGGTAATGGCTGAATTTTCCGATTAAGACGTGTGCGTACCTTGGCTACCCAAAGGTAATGGTCCGAATCGATATTCGCTCCTTGGATCGATCGGATGTCTAAAACACTGGATGAATGCCTTCCGTCTATCATAACATGATCGATTTGATTTCTTGTTGTTCGATCGGGAGAAACCCAAGTGGCCTTGTGTATATCGAGATGCTTGAATCTGGTGGTGCTAACTACCATGTTTTTTGCTGCCGCGAAGTCAATCAACCTCATGCCCTTGTCTGATGTTTCTTCATGGAGGCTGAATTTTCCGACGGTGGAGCCAAAGATATTTTTCCTTCCGATTTTTGCATTTAAATCTCCTAGTAAAATTTTAATGTCGTGGCCAGGGCAACGGTCATATGCTGTTTCTAGGCGCTCGTAAAATATATCTTTGGTCTGTTCATTTTTATTTTCGGTCGGAGTATGGACGCAAATGAGATTGATGTAGAAGAACATCGCTTTTATACGGATTATGGCAATTCGCTCATCTACTGGAGTGAATCTGGAGACGAGGTCTTTTATTATCCTGTTAACCATAAATCGGCAGCCAAATTTATGTCTCGTTTCATGGGATCTATAATACAGGGCGTAATCATCTGTCCTTTTCCATCGCATATCCTGTAAGGAAATAATATCGGCTTTGTACTTCTTGAGTACATCCGCCAAAGCGAACACTGCGCCTGTTCTATACAAGGTGCGCACATTCCAAGTGCAGATTCGCAGATCGTGGTCCTTTATACGTTTGCGGTGCTCGTCAACATTAGGGGGGTTATTATAGTCGCTGAAAAAATCCTTCCTTACTTAAAAATTTATAATGATGGATTTTTATAAATTCCCATTGTCAATTTCCAAAATCTTTGTAAAATATTCGCTCTTTATTTCAGCATAACTGTTAAAATTCTCTCCTTACGATGAAATGCCAATATTTTAAGTACTTAAAGTTGTATTCTTCCTTGATTTGCTGTTCGACGATAAACCATGAATTCGAAAATACAGACGTGTGCATTAGCAACTCTATGTATGTATCGATGTTATATTTATGTCTGTATTTATTGTGCTATAAAGATTGAACGAACAAACAGACAGCCAGACAGACGAACGTAAATTCAAGCATAGGGGATTCCAATCAAATATAATTTATTCTAAATGAGTACAAAATTAGGTTTCAAACTTAAATACATTTTGATTTATATTTGACTTATTTTATTAATTTGTTTTCTATTTACTGAGAAAGCAATTCAGCAAACACACACACACACACACTCTAACACATGAACATACACTCACACACAACTTATTGGAGATCCTGCCTGGTATAATTGTGATTTAGAAAATGATAAAGAGTGTGTGGGCGGGATGGCAGTAATAGATACGTAGAATAAATTTTGTGTTCAATCCTCAATGTGTCTAAAATCAATAAACAATTGAATTAATCATCGAAAATAATTACCTGGCAAATTACGTTAATGAAGAAGATGACTCTGATTATTTCTATTCGATTGATTTTCAAGGATCTTGTTTTGTTCGCTTAATTGAATCAAATGGAAAAAGTGGATTATTTTTGTATTTTGCATAAATTGTGTA
The DNA here is from genome assembly GCF_032173495.1 of Musca vetustissima. NCBI lineage: Eukaryota > Metazoa > Arthropoda > Insecta > Diptera > Muscidae > Musca > Musca vetustissima. The sequence continues at coordinate 43,916 of NW_026872501.1, forward strand.
TGTTAATTATTTTCATATATTTTTTTTTTGTGATTACCTTACAGGTTATTTCAGAAGGAAATAATAAGTATTATATTCAGTGGAATAATTTGTAATTAATTGAAAATATAATTTTCAGGAAATTTGGAAAAAAAATACATTTGGCTTGAAAGCATATTATTGTAGATTATATCTATCTTTTAAATTTGCAAACTGGTATAGGAGAATGTCAACGGTTTGGGGCATGTAAAATCCGCCGAAATATTGATTAACAAAAAAGTTATGATTTTTTATTGGAACGGAGTTGAAATTAATTACTCCTCTCTGTACATATTTAATACCCATATAATAGTCTGTGGATGCCACTTTCGTATTTCTTGAATGCGTTATTAATATATAATAACATTTAATGGCCTCCAGCATGTAGAAAAATCGAGGTGCTTCATACGGAGTCTAGAAGATATTCGAATGTGGCAAATCATGGATCTACGCATATGGGCTCAAGACAAATCGTCCGTATGGGTTTTCAATTACGCACGAAGCAAATGATCTCCAGCTTTTTTGGCAAAGTGTTTATGTGGCTTTAACAACGAAAGGGGTCAATTCTGTGTGGTAATCTACAATTTGTTTGCCTGAAGTATTCGGAGAAATTTGAAAAAAAGATAATGTGAATAATTGTGCACCATTCTCAGTGAGAATTTCTCACACAAAGTCTCTAATCTTACATACAGTGTGAATTGGTTTTAGCCCATGAATAAATCATGCGGATTATATACTGAAGAACTTTGGAAAATAAGGCTATCAGAGCCTGTAAAACCTTAAAAATACCGAAAGAGGAACGAAAACAATGCATGGGGCTATTTGTTAAACACGAACCTATATTTATAATATTCAGCACAGATGAATGTCAGTCTCCACAAAACCGAAATACCAACTGACAGTTTTTTATTTGGAAATTGCGGATAAAACATTTTAATTGCCGAACATGGGGCGGTACCAAAATGTGGACCCATATTTCCCATTTGCAATACCAATTATTATCCTAGGATATAGGTATCAATAAGTGTCTGATATCTATTGTGATTTCAGTAGATGGACATGGCTACATCGACACAGAATTTTATTCTGATCACTATTTATAAACCTTGTAAAAAACCGAATCGCAAAACAGAAGTTGTTGGAAAAATTCAGACAGTTGGTGTCAGTTTTGCAAAATACCTGTTGAACGTTCAATAACAATAGAAAATATTTCTGCTTTAGCCAAAAGTATTTAAAAACAGGTTAGAATTTGGAATTGGGCATTCCAACATGAGGTCCATTTCCATCTTTGTGGCTAATTATTTGTGGTCTCGGGAAACCCAAGATATCTTGTTAAATACATATCCTCAACATGCCACTGTTTCATACGTTTTTCAAAAATAGGTTGGATCAACATTTGCGGTGTCTGGATGATTATTGATTTCAATGGTCGTAGTTATGTGGTATTTATCTAGAGAGGGGTTACTTTCAACAATACAGACCACACAAGAATAAAGGCATTTACCTTCTAAGGGAACTAATTTCTGACCGTGTTTGGACTATAAAAAATGGGTAGATGCGTCGGGTTAGCTGTCGACTTCGAAAAACCACGTCTACTATGAGAAAGCAACGAAAAATAAAACCAAAAACCATTTTTTACCTCAGTCTTATTTGAGCAGATATATTATATTTTTGGTCCCACCGTCGAAAGATTCAGTCTCTATGAAGAAACATCCGACAACGGTATAATGTTGATTGACTTCGCGGCAGCAAAAATCGTGGTAGATAGCAGCGCCACATTCAAGCGATAAACACAAAGTCACCTGGATTTCTTCCGACCAAAAAACAAGAAATCAAATCGATCATGCTGCGACAGACGGAAGGCATTCATCCAGTGTTTTAGACGTTCGATTGATTATAGCAGTCAAGGTTCGCCCTCGTCTTATTGCAGCCGCAAAGGTGCGATCTAACACAACACGCTGAAAACACAACAGGTAGCAGAAGCCTACTCCGTCCAACTTACCCACCTGCTTGACGAAAGCACTCATTGTCCCGAAGAAGTCTGTAAAATTTAGCAAAGAAGGCTTTGTAGAAGGCACATCCTCCTGTAGAGATGAAGAAGGATATCTGGTGACAGATACAGACAGCGTGCTGAGGATCGGGAAGGAGCATTTTGAAAAACTTGTGGTATCAAATAGTGACTGTGAAGATGATACCCCAGAACCAATAAGAGAGGATGGTATATAGCAGAGATGGCCCGTCAGAAACAGTGACGTAAATGACATACATTTTCGACGTATATTACATACGTCAGAAACGTCGGAAACCCACCCAAAACCATTAGGTTTTTGACAAAATACCTATTTCCATTAATGAATTTGGAAATTACGTATGCCTTACTGAAATCCAAATAAAATTTCAAAAATTTTTTCTCCAAAAAGTTTAGAATTTTGTATTAGTTCTAGTCAGGAACAGACAGATATATGTAAAAGTAATATGTATTTTTGAAAATAACGGTATATGGTAATAATATTCGAATAAATGATGTTTTCTACATTTATTACATTTTATACAGGTATATGACGTTTTCGAAGTTTACACCTTTTTGACAGTCGAAAACCTAAAAATTCGTCATACGGACCATCCCTGGTATAGAGTGTATACCACCTAGCCAATATGGGGTCATAAAAGCAATTAATCGGCTCAAGAACAATAAAGTAGCAAGTGCCGATTAGTTAGCAGCCGAACTATTCAAGAATGGTGGTCAGATGCTGGTAGGAGCATGCACTAGTACAATTTGGCTAGAGGAAAGCATGTCCAATGATTGGAATCTCAGCATCCTGTGACCCGTCCACAAAAAAGAAGACATCTTCCACCTTCCCTTCCCATGCTATCCAGCGTACTGTGTGAACGACTGAATATAATGGTCAATGATGTTAATGGACCATATCAATGCGACTACAGACCTGACAAATCCACCATTGACCAGATTTTCACTTTGCGCCAAAATCTGGAAAAGACACACGAAAAACACATCGACACACCTATTCGTGGACTATAAGCAGCAATCGACAGCCCAATCCGGCTGTCAGAGGTGTTTAAAGCCATGTCTGCATCCGGCATTCCGGCAAAATTAATACGGACCTTCAATACCGAACGAAGATTCAGGCAAGGTGACAGTTTGTCGTGTGATCATTTTAAAATCCTGCTGGGAAATTTCATACGAGAGGCAAAGGTGAACAGAAGTGACACTCTGCACACCAAACAGCATATGTTACTCGCCTACACCGATGGCATCGGCATAATGGGTCGAATATTACCTTTAAATGAATTCAAAAGAAGTCTGCCATAGTGGAGAAGACCAATCTGAAGGTATCAATGCGCAAGACGTCCAGTAGTCTCGGACTAACTGTAGAACTTAAAAACTACAGCTTAGAGGTAGTAAAGGATTTTATATACCTTGGTACCGCAACATAACACAGAACAATAAGCAACCATAAAATGTTTATATCTGTAAACAAAAACTGCCGAATGTGCCCCAGTCTCCCCTACCTACATCGACAATTTTCTGAAAATACGTTTTCACATTCCAAAAATAGGGAATATCTAGTATAGCAGAAATGACCGATATTTGTAAATCGACTCCAAACCAAACATTGAGTCTAAAACTTATATTTCGATGAGGCACATTTTTGCGGCAGTAAAAGAATATTTATATGGGTTAAACATGACTTATACCGAAAAATTTCTGCAAATATGATTTTCATTCTTCAAGACCCCGATTACAGGCACTTCGGTGGAAAAATGCGGGTAAACGTTAAAATATCGGAAATGAAGCGGAACATCTAATGGAGGCAGTATTAAGCGCTATTAGTGCTACATTTAGTATCAAAAGAGTGATCTAGCAACAGTTACTTTTTTAATTGTTCTTGATTTTTTTTTAATTTTTATATTGTATTTAAATTTCCCATTGATGCAACCTATGCAACTACTTAAATTTTCTGCGACACACGGACACAAATATCTAGATGTACTCAGCTAGTCGAGATATGATATGATCCGTATACCAAAAGTTGGATATAATATCAATATTCCATGGCGTTGCTTGGGCCACAAAAACGTATGATACCCCCACAACATAACTGTTAATATCAAATTCCTTATTCGTATTTAATACAAGAACAGAGTTTTTAAAAAATATAGATATCATTATTATTGGAATTGGGCATTCCACAGTAAGGCCCATTTTCATCTCGGTGGCTAATGGTCTCATCTGGTTCTAGAACACAAGATTTATTGTTGAGAACCCTCTCCAAGGGTTATTAATCTCCGAATTAAGTACTTAGAAAATAGCCCCTTTTGTAATTACAAAAACTTCCTCTTGAAATATATTCATTTGTTTTAAAGTAAGCTAATATATATTTCCTGAGTTTACAATTTAAAATGACTCCATTAAACGGTGACCATTGTATTTATATACGTCGAGTACATCTACCTCTAAATCCAGAATAATTTATTTTTATTATGTACCAACAATGCTGTAATACCGGAGGATGCTATAGGCTTTTATGCAAAACCAACAGCCCATCGACTACGCGATTGGTATTGTCATGTTCATGTTACTGGTGTTCTTGGTGTTGGAGTTGTTGTCGCAGTCGTTGCATAAACCATTGTTTAACTTCACCCCTCATTAAATGACACACTTCAATAATTAACAGAAGTGAAACCGGTTACGACGTCGACGACGACGATATTCATGTTCGGGGTATTAATCTGTAGTGACAAATGACATTTATTTGTTGTTGTTGTTGTAGACTACATACTTTGGTTCGGTTCAATAAACTTGAATTCATTTGAATGTAAAATGAAAAATTACAGTGGTTTCGGCAGAGGTTTGAGAGATAACAGGTTAATTAAAAACCTTAGGCTATGAAAAAATATTATTTAAAAATCGCTCACCTATAATAGTCACTGAAAAAAAGTTATTTAAAACCAGGAAATGTTGTGAAGTAGTAAAGTCGGACTGGGCCGACTATATAATACCCTTCACCACTCGAAGGAACATACTCATGTCTTTCTGCAACCTATGATAAATTTAATTTCATTCGGGTAGATTTAGAATCGTCTGCATGGGAAAAATTTATGTAAAACGATTTATAGTAAAATTGATACACGCTATTACTTACGCCGCACTTTTAAAAATTTAATTCCAATCAGACAACTGTTCGAAATACATATGGAAGCTATGGCTGGTACGCTGGTCCAAATTTCGTGCAAATCGAAGTATATCTAGGGACTTTGGTGCGCCATTTACATTAAGTCGGACGAAAATATATATGGGAGCTATATCTGAATCTGAAACGATTTTCATGAAACTTAGCACACACCATTCTAGACTCAATTCAGTATGCTGTGTCAAATTTGGACGAAAATATATATGGGAGCTATATCTAAATCTGAAAGGATTTTCACGAAACATAGCACACATCATTCCAGCAATTATTTAATACGCTGTACCAAATTTCATGCTTATCGAAAGATATATAGGGACTTTGATGCACCATTTACCTTAAATTGGACGAAAATATATATGGAAGCTATATCTAAATATATCTAAACCGATTATATCTAAACCGATTTCCACGAAACATAGCACACATCATTCTAGACTCAATTCAGTATGCTGTGCCAAATTTCGTGCATATCGAGAAATATATAAGGATTTTGGTGCACCATTTACCTTAAATCGGACGAAAATATACATGGGAGCTATATTTAGATCTGAACCGATTTCAACGAAACTTAGTACACATCATTGTAGGATTAATTCAGTACGCTGCGCCATATTTCGTGCAAACCGAAGTATATTTAGGGACTTTGGTGCACTATTTACCTTAAATCGGACGAAGATATATGTGGGAGCTATATCTAAATCTGAACCGATTTTTCCCAATTTCAATAGGGTTCGTCTTTGGGCCAAATAAATGAGCTGTGCCAAATTTCATCCAATTCGAATCATAAATGCGACCTGTATTTTGTTTACAATTTATCATGGACATGGACAGACATCCATAAATCGACTAAGAAAGTGATTTTATGCATATTCTCAAATAGAAAAATTGTATTTAAAAAAATCCACGCCTATAATAGACCCTAAAAAAATTTTATTTAAAAAAATCCACGCCTATAATAGACCCTGAAAAAAAATTTATTTAAAAAAAATCCACGCCTATAATAGACCCTGAACAATTTTTTTTTTTAAAAAATCCACGCCTATAATAGACCCTGAAAAAAATTTTATTTAAAAAAATCCACGCCTATAATAGACCCTGAAAAAAATTTTATTTAAAAAAATCCACGCCTATAATAGACCCTGAAAAAAATTTTATTTAAAAAATCCACGCCTATAATAGACCCTGAAAAAAATTTTATTTAAAAAAATCCACGCCTATAATAGACCCTGAAAAAAACATTTATTTAAAAAAATCCACGCCTATAATAGACCTTGAAAAAAATTTATTTAAAAAAATCCACGCCTATAATAGACCCTGAAAAAAAATTTATTTAAAAAAATCCACGCCTATAATAGACCCTGAAAAAAAATTGAAAAAAATTTTATTTAAAAAAATTTTTTTAAAAAATCCACGCCTATAATAGACCCTGAAAAAATGTTATTTAAAAAAATCCACGCCTATGGTGGTCCCTGAACAAATATTATTAAAAAAAGGTTATTTAAAAATCAGCACTTACAATAGTTGTTGAAAAATTAACCCTCCATTAATAATTGCTATTACACTTAATAAAATCGTTGCATACTTTTAGGCATTCCTTTTTTAGTCTCACCAACCACAGTTAATCACGTATCGTAAAAACCAGTTAAATTTGTTATGTATTTGTTGTTATTTTTTATTTATTTTTTTTACGTTCTGACATCTTTAAGTGTTATATTTCCTATGCATGAAAATAAAATGACAAACAAATAAATATTAATACGCCACGACCTCCATTTTATGGCCTCAAGCTACTACTACTGCTATAGCATGTCTCAAATAAATGTCTTTTTGTCTCGCTCAGAAATGCATACACATATAACAATAAATATAAATATACATATATTTATATGTAGTGTTGAATGTGAAAAAAATGCCGCATAAAAATGATGTTGAAGTGCGGTGTTGTGTCAGAGTGGTAGAGAACGGCACAAACATAATTAAACCTTTACGTTCGGTTGTTCGCTGTACCCTATAAAATATTTCAGAATCCAAGGCAGTGCAAACAAGTGCACCATATGTACGAATCAACAATAAGGCGAGTTAAAAAATCGAAAAAAATAAACTTCAATTCAGTCATGTCTACATATTGATGTATGTACGAATGTGGATGCATTTGGATATTCTACCCTTTATGCTAGATATCATATAATGATGAAGAACCATCATATCTGGCCCATGGAGCAGAAGGTGTATGATGGCTGTTGCCGTCACCATTATTATTGCTGGTGAGATGTTGGAGTATATGATTTTTATGTGTGTGTAAATTAAAAAAAAAAAAAACATCGCAAATACACACGTGCTTAAGGAGGAAGGTGGGGAGGATGAGGGGCGTTCGTCATACGTGGTTGTGAAAATGTTCCAAGCTGGTGTTTTTTATAATTTTTTATTTGTATAAACGTTACTGGGGTTCTTAAGCGAATGTGCAGGAAATTAAAAAATATGAGTATTTATGTTCGTGGAAAGGAGAAGAGAAGAGGAAAAAATTAAAAAAAATATATTTCATAACGAATATTTACTGGCTTTATTATATTTGACGATATATGAGATCATCATGGAAGGGAATTAAGGAAATGGGAATTAGCCAAAGAACTAAGTCTTTAAACTTCGTAGGGTCAAAACCTTTATCCAAGGCGTGGATTTTTTAAAGAATATTTTTGAAGGACCATCAATACAAGGCGTGGATTTTTTAAAGAATATTTTTTCAAAGGACCATTTTTACAAGGCGTGGATTTTTTAAAGAATATTTTTTCAAGGACCATTTATACAAGGCGTGGATTTTTTAAAGAATATTTTTTTAAGGGCCATTTCTACAAGGCGTGGATTTTTTAAAGAATATTTTTTAAGGGCCATTTCTACAAGGCGTGGATTTTTTAAAGAATATTTTTTAAGGGCCATTTCTACAAGGCGTGGATTTTTTAAAGAATATTTTTTAAGGGCCATTTCTACAAGGCGTGGATTTTTTAAAGAATATTTTTTAAGGGCCATTTCTACAAGGCGTGGATTTATTAAAGAATATTTTTTAAGGGCCAACTGAGCGTGGATTTATTAAAGAATATTTTTCAAGGGCCAACTGAGGCGTGGATTTATTAAAGAATATTTTTCAAGGGCCAACTGAGGCGTGGATTTATTAAAGAATATTTTTTAAGGGCCAACTTAGGCGTGGATTTATTAAAGAATATTTTTTAAGGGCCAACTGAGGCGTGGATTTATTAAAGAATATTTTTCAAGGGCCAACTGAGGCGTGGATTTTTTAAAGAATATTTTTCAAGGGCCATTTATACAAGGCGTGGATTTTTTAAAGAATATTTTTCAAGGGCCAACTGAGGCGTGGATTTATTAAAGAATATTTTTCAAGGGCCAACTGAGGCGTGGATTTATTAAAGAATATTTTTCAAGGGCCATCTGTGGCGTGGATTTATTAAAGAATATTTTTCCAGGGCCAACTGAGGCGTGGATTTTTTAAAGAATATTTTTCAAGGGCCAACTGAGGCGTGGATTTATTAAAGAATATTTTTCAAGGGCCAACTGAGGCGTGGATTTTTTAAAGAATATTTTTCAAGGGCCAACTGAGGCGTGGATTTATTAAAGAATATTTTTCAAGGGCCATCTGAGGCGTGGATTTTTTAAAGAATATTTTTCAAGGGCCAACTGAGGCGTGGATTTATTAAAGAATATTTTTCCAAGGCCTATCCAAGGCGTGGATTTTTTAAAGAATATTTTTCCAAGGCCTATCCAAGGCGTGGATTTTTTAAAGAATATTTTTCAAGGGCCACCAAGGCGTGGATTTTTTAAAGAATATTTTTCAAGGGCCACCAAGGCGTGGATTTTTTTATTTTTAAGAAGAATATTTTTCAAGGGCCACCAAGGCGTGGATTTTTTAAAGAATATTTTTCAAGGGCCACCAAGGCGTGGATTTTTTAAAGAATATTTTTCAAGGGCCACCAAGGCGTGGATTTTTTAAAGAATATTTTTCAAGGGCCACCAAGGCGTGGATTTTTTAAAGAATATTTTTCCAAGGCCTATCCAAGGCGTGGATTTTTTAAAGAATATTTTTCCAAGGCCTATCCAAGGCGTGGATTTTTTAAAGAATATTTTTCCAAGGCCTATCCAAGGCGTGGATTTTTTAAAGAATATTTTTCCAAGGCCTATCCAAGGCGTGGATTTTTTAAAGAATATTTTTCCAAGGCCTATCCAAGGCGTGGATTTTTTAAAGAATATTTTTCCAAGGCCTATCCAAGGCGTGGATTTTTTAAAGAATATTTTTCCAAGGCCTATCCAAGGCGTGGATTTTTTAAAGAATATTTTTCCAAGGCCTATCCAAGGCGTGGATTTTTTAAAGAATATTTTTCCAAGGCCTATCCAAGGCGTGGATTTTTTAAAGAATATTTTTCCAAGGCCTATCCAAGGCGTGGATTTTTTAAAGAATATTTTTCCAAGGCCTATCCAAGGCGTGGATTTTTTAAAGAATATTTTTCCAAGGCCTATCCAAGGCGTGGATTTTTTAAAGAATATTTTTCCAAGGCCTATCCAAGGCGTGGATTTTTTAAAGAATATTTTTCCAAGGCCTATCCAAGGCGTGGATTTTTTAAAGAATATTTTTCCAAGGCCTATCCAAGGCGTGGATTTTTTAAAGAATATTTTTCCAAGGCCTATCCAAGGCGTGGATTTTTTAAAGAATATTTTTCCAAGGCCTATCCAAGGCGTGGATTTTTTAAAGAATATTTTTCCAAGGCCTATCCAAGGCGTGGATTTTTTAAAGAATATTTTTCCAAGGCCTATCCAAGGCGTGGATTTTTTAAAGAATATTTTTCCAAGGCCTATCCAAGGCGTGGATTTTTTAAAGAATATTTTTCCAAGGCCTATCCAAGGCGTGGATTTTTTAAAGAATATTTTTCCAAGGCCTATCCAAGGCGTGGATTTTTTAAAGAATATTTTTCCAAGGCCTATCCAAGGCGTGGATTTTTTAAAGAATATTTTTCCAAGGCCTATCCAAGGCGTGGATTTTTTAAAGAATATTTTTCCAAGGCCTATCCAAGGCGTGGATTTTTTAAAGAATATTTTTCCAAGGCCTATCCAAGGCGTGGATTTTTTAAAGAATATTTTTCCAAGGCCTATCCAAGGCGTGGATTTTTTAAAGAATATTTTTCCAAGGCCTATCCAAGGCGTGGATTTTTTAAAGAATATTTTTCCAAGGCCTATCCAAGGCGTGGATTTTTTAAAGAATATTTTTCCAAGGCCTATCCAAGGCGTGGATTTTTTAAAGAATATTTTTCCAAGGCCTATCCAAGGCGTGGATTTTTTAAAAAATATTTTTCCAAGGCCTATCCAAGGCGTGGATTTTTTAAAGAATATTTTTCCAAGGCCTATCCAAGGCGTGGATTTTTTAAAAAATATTTTTCCAAGGCCTATCCAAGGCGTGTATTTTTTAAAGAATATTTTTCCAAGGCCTATCCAAGGCGTGGATTTTTTAAAGAATATTTTTCCAAGGCCTATCCAAGGCGTGGATTTTTTAAAGAATATTTTTCCAAGGCCTATCCAAGGCGTGGATTTTTTAAAGAATATTTTTCCAAGGCCTATCCAAGGCGTGAATTTTTTAAAGAATATTTTTCCAAGACCCATCCAAGGCGTGGATTTTTTAAAGAATATTTTTCCAAGACCCATCCAAGGCGTGGATTTTTTAAAGAATATTTTTCTAAGACCCATCCAAGGCGTGGGAATATTTTTCCAAGGTATAATGAAAATCATGGATTTCTTAAAGAATATTTTTCCAAGACCCATCCAAGGCGTGGATTTTTTAAAGAATATTTTTGAAGGGCCATCAATACAAGGCATGGATTTTTGGTCATAATATTTCTGAAGGGCCATCAATACAAGGCATGGATTTTTGGTCATAATATTTCTGAAGGGCCATCAATACAAGGCATGGATTTTTGGTCATAATATTTCTGAAGGGCCATCAATACAAGGCATGGATTTTTGGTCATAATATTTCTGAAGGGCCATCAATACAAGGCATGGATTTTTGGTCATAATATTTCTGAAGGGCCATCAATACAAGGCATGGATTTTTGGTCATAATATTTTTAAAGGGCCATTAACGCAAAAAATCGGAAGGGAAAATATCTTTGAAGAAACATCCGACAACGGCAAGAGGTTGATTGACTTCGCGGCAGCAAAAACATCATGTTTTTTGCTGCCGCGAAGTCAATCAAACATCTCGATATACACAAGGCCACCTGAATTTCTCTTGATCAAGCAATGAGAAATCAAATAGATCATTTTGTGATAGACGGAAGGCATTCATACACGATCGATCCGAGGATAGAAGCACAATGACAAAGAATTGTCCACTCCCTATAAACTGCAGCAAAAGCAACACTTGGGTACCAAAAACCACAACCAAAGAACCCATGGTACGATCAGGAGTATCGTAATGCTACTGATGTGAAAAACGCAGCGCAACCCTGCAGACAGTAGCAACTCGTAATGTGATGGAGAATTATCGGGAAAAAAGGAGAGAGGAGAAACGTTTATTATTCTCAATGTGCTAGATTTATATCAATAAATAAATAAAATAAAAAAAAAAATAATAAACCGAAGGTTTTGCTGCAGGCACATCCTCCTGCAGAGATGAAGAAGGAAACCTGGTGACAGATACAGGCAGCGTGCTGAGGATCTGGAAAAAGCATTTTGAAAAACTTCTGGTATCAAATAGAGGCGGTGAAAAATATACCCCAGAAAGAGATGACGATATGGAGTGCATATCACCTAGCCAAAATGAGGTCAGATTATCAATCAATTGACAATGAATAATAAAGCAGCAGGTGCCGATGGGTTACAAGCCGAACTATTCAAGACTGGTGGCCAGATGCTGGTAAGGGGCATGCACCAGCTGATTAGTACAATTTGGCTAGAAGAATGCATGCCCAATGATTGGAACCATAGTATCCTGTGTCCCATGCACCAAAAAGGAGACAAGACAATATGTGCCAACTATAGAGGAATAAGTCTCATCCCCATCGCATATAAAGTGATATCCAGCGTACTGTGTGAACGACTGAAACCAATGGTCAATTACAATATTGGACCATACCAACGCGGCCTCAGACCTGGCAAATCCACTTTTGACCAGATTTTCACTCTGCGCCAAATCCTGGAAAAGACCCACGAAAAACACGTCGACACATACCACCTCTTCGTCGACTATAAAGCCGCATTCGACAGTCCTATCCGTTCAGCGGTGTTTAAAGCCATCTCTACGTTCGGCATTCCTGTAAAATGAATACGGCTATGCAGGATAACTTAAAGTGGCACAAGGTCAGCAGTTAAAGTCGGAAAGGACATATCGGAGTCCTTCAATACCGAACGAGGATTCAGACAATGTGACAGTTTGTCGTGTGATCTTTTTAACATCCTGCGGGAAAGGTCATACGAGACGCAAAGGTGAACAGAAATGACACTGTACACCAAACAACACATGCCAAAGTGGGTCTGCCAGTAAACGGCGAGAAGACCAAGCTGATGGTATCAACGCGCAAGACGTCCAATAGACTCGGTACAACTGTGGGACTTGAGAACTACAGCTTCGAGGTAGTTAAAAATGTTATATTCGGAGAAGGATTGTGATGGCCAACAGATGCTACTATGGTCCAAATAAGCAGTTTAGAAACAAGGTCACCTCCCGACAGACCAAACAAACACTTTACAAGACGCTTATACTACTTGCGCAGGCAGTTGAGGCAGCTCTTGGAGTGTTTGAAAGAAAAATACTCCGAAAGATCTACGGGCCGATCTGCATCGACGGTGAATATCGGCGTCGAATGAACCACGAGCTTTACAATTTATTCGCGGACATCGACGTAGTCAGTCGAATTGAGCTGCAGCGACTACAATGGCTAGGTCATGTTGAGTTATTACATGGCGTGGATTTTTTCAAGGCCTATCCAAAACTGACATTACTTCAATGAACGATAAAAACGACATCATTTGATTAAGCATAATTAAATTGTTCAATATTTTCTGAATATCATAATAATATTCATAAAGCGTTTTTTCAGTATAAGAATGTTGATGTATGTATGTGTATGTTTGGGCGCAAAAAGTACCATCCTGTATTTATGAATGGAACTGTAGGAAAAAAAGACGCGAGAGAGACTCTAGAAGGATGGAAGGAAAAGGTGATTGTCTGCGCCACCAAACACATGCCAAGTGTTTTAATGCACAGAGCCACTTGAGAATACGAAGAGATGGGGAAATACAGAAAAACAACATAATGACGAAGGATGCCACTTATAAATTAAATATAGGAAAAGTATATACTACAAAGTACACGCATACACTCAGGCATACTTATGCAATACCTTTACGTGCATTCATTTATGCTACCACTCACTCACCCAACCACTCACTTGCTCGCTTACTCACTCACTTTATGTTTTTAATAAGAAAGATAAATAAAATGAATATTAATAGATATGAGCACACAGTAAAAAGAGGTTAATTATTTATGGCAAATGGCACGGGCGGGGGTGGGGGGCGAACTCATACCAACATCGTGGAGAAGTTCAGTGGTTGCTGTTGTGCTGTGTTGGCGTTGGATTACAAATTGCATCTGCAGCTCATCTGTCGATGTCTACTTTTGCCCGCCGTGTCTGTATTATTTTTTCGAAATAATAATTCTTTATTGGCACAAGTGGAGAGGCACGAGCGACTCAGCGCATGAAATTGAAATAAAAACAGTCCAAAGTGAAGAAAAACAAAATTAATGCGGAAATTATGTTTGCTGCAACGTGAGTATGGTCGGATCGGGTAGATTGTTTGCATAAATAATGTACCCGCCAGAGCAACGTCATGTGTATTGGTGGGAAATAAATAATGCAAAAAATACAATTTACAAAGGATATAAGGAAAAATTTAAATGTGTACGTGAATTGTTGCTTTTGTTGTATATGATATACAAAGTAAAAGATTTTTAACAGGATAAAGTAAAGGTAATTATGTATGTCTTAATGTGCCTACATATAAAATAACTTAATAGTCCTGGATTAAATTTTCAGGAGAGAAGAGGTCAACAACTTCTTTTCAGCATCAAACATATTTAAGTAGCTATTATAAGCGTGGATTTTTTAAATAATATTTTTCCAAAGACCACCATAGGCGTGGATTTTTTAAATAATATTTTTTCCAAAGACCACCATAGGCGTGGATTTTTTAAATAATATTTTTTCCAATGACCACCATAGGCGTGGATTTTTTAAATAATATTTTTTCCAAAGACCACCATAGGCGTGGATTTTTTAAATAATATTTTTTCCAAAGACCACCATAGGCGTGGATTTTTTAAATAATAAGATCACACGACAAACCACCATAGGCGTGGATTTTTTAAATAATATTTTTTCCAAAGACCACCATAGGTGTGGATTTTTTAAATAATATTTTTTCCAAAGACCACCATAGGCGTGGATTTTTTAAATAATAAGATCACACGACAAACCACCATAGGCGTGGATTTTTTAAATAATATTTTTTCCAAAGACCACCATAGGCGTGGATTTTTTAAATAATTTTTTAAGATCACACGATTTTTTAAATAATACAAACCACCATAGGCGTGGATTTTTTAAATAATATTTTTTCCAAAGACCACCATAGGCGTGGATTTTTTAAATAATAAGATCACACGACAAACCACCATAGGCGTGGATTTTTTAAATAATATTTTTTCCAAAGACCACCATAGGCGTGGATTTTTTAAATAATAAGATCACACGACAAACCACCATAGGCGTGGATTTTTTAAATAATAAGATCACACGACAAACCACCATAGGCGTGGATTTTTTAAATAATAAGATCACACGACAAACCACCATAGGCGTGGATTTTTTAAATAATAAGATCACACGACAAACCACCATAGGCGTGGATTTTTTAAATAATATTTTTTCCAAAGACCACCATAGGCGTGGATTTTTTAAATAATATTTTTTCCAAAGACCACCATAGGCGTGGATTTTTTAAATAATATTTTTTCCAAAGACCACCATAGGCGTGGATTTTTTAAATAATATTTTTTCCAAAGACCACCATAGGCGTGGATTTTTTAAATAATATTTTTTCCAAAGACCACCATAGGCGTGGATTTTTTAAATAATATTTTTTCCAAAGACCAAAAAAATTTTCCCAAAGACCACCATAGGCGTGGATTTTTTAAATAATATTTTTTCCAAAGACCACCATAGGCGTGGATTTTTTAAATAATATTTTTTCCAAAGACCACCATAGGCGTGGATTTTTTAAATAATATTTTTTCCAAAGACCACCATAGGCGTGGATTTTTTAAATAATATTTTTTCCAAAGACCACCATAGGCGTGGATTTTTTAAATAATATTTTTTCCAAAGACCACCATAGGCGTGGATTTTTTAAATAATATTTTTTCCAAAGACCACCATAGGCGTGGATTTTTTAAATAATATTTTTTCCAAAGACCACCATAGGCGTGGATTTTTTAAATAATATTTTTTCCAAAGACCACCATAGGCGTGGATTTTTTAAATAATATTTTTTCCAAAGACCACCATAGGCGTGGATTTTTTAAATAATATTTTTTCCAAAGACCACCATAGGCGTGGATTTTTTAAATAATATTTTTTCCAAAGACCACCATAGGCGTGGATTTTTTAAATAATATTTTTTCCAAAGACCCATATGGTGGTCTTTGCATTTTTTAAAAATTATTTTTTTCAAGGACCAGATTTTCACTCTTCGCCAAATCCTGTAAAAAAACCACGAAAAACACATCGACACATCTCTCCTATTCGTCGAAAATAAATCCGCATTTGACAGCCCTATCCGTTCGGAGGTGTATAAAGCCATGTCTGCGTTTGCCATTTCTGCAAAATTAACACAGCTATGGAGGATAACTTAAACTGGCACAAGATCAGCAGTCAAAGTCGGAAAGGACCTCTCAGAACCGTTTAATACCTAACGAGGATTCAGACAAGCTGACAGTTTGTCTTGAGATCTTTTTAACATCCTGCAGGAAAATGTCATACGAGAGAAAAAGGTGAACAGAAATGGCACTCTGTACACCAAACAGCATATGTTACTCGCCTACGACGATGACATCGATATAATGGGTCGAACATTGCGAGCGGTAACAGCCACCTTTGAACAAACTGAGAAGGAGTCTGCCAAAGTGGGTCTGGCAGTAAACGGCGAGAAGACTAAGCTGATGGTATCAACTCGTAAGATGTCCAGTAGACTCGGACCAACTGTGGAACTTGAGAACTACAGCTTCGAGGTAGTCAATGATTTTATATACCTTGTTACCGCGATAAACAAAACAAATGACATCGGTTTTTAAATTTGGAGTAGAATAGTAATGACCAACTAGTGCTACTATGGTCTGAGCAAACAACTTAAAAGCAAGGCCACCTCTCGCCAGACCAATCTCACACTCTACAAGACGCTGATACTACCCGTGCTGTTGTATTGATCTGAAGCATGGGTACTTACGCAAGCAAATGAGGCAGCTCTTGGGGTGTTTGAGAGAAAAATTATCCGAAGGATCTATAGACCGATCTGTGTTGACGGTAAATATCGCCGTCGAATGAACCATGAGTTGTATCAGCTATTGTCGGACATCGACATTGTTAGACGTATTGAGCTGCAGCGACTACGTTGGCTAGGTCATATTGTGAGAATGGATGAAAATGCCCCAGCCCAGAGGCCAGATGGTTCACTCAGAAGGGAAAGGCCACGAATAAGATGGAAATACCAAGTGGAAGACAACATTGCCGAATATGGCCTTTCAAATTGGAGAAACTGCGCAAAAGACCGACGTGCCTGGAAATCGGCTTATGGAACGAAAGCTCTGTCACAAACCAGCTAAGTAAGTACCATAGGCGTGAATTTTTGAAATAATATTTTGTTAGGCATTTTATGGATTTTTTTGTAATATTTTTTCAGGGACCACCTAGGCGTGGATTTTTGAAATAATATTTTTTTAAGGATTTTATGGATTTTGTTTTTGTAATATTTTTTCAGGGACCACCATAGGCGTGGATTTTTGAAATAATATTTTTTCATCAACGTAATTAACAGTTTGTTACCCTTAAAGAAAAAAAAAACAAAAATGCTAATTATTCTTATTTTTAATAAGGGTGTCTTAAATCTATTTAGAATTTCAACCTATTTTTCCACAATATTCCCATTGCTAATCGTACAAAAATCCCTCGCCCATGCCTTTGGCACCCTAAGGATGACCAAACGTTCTACCTCTTCTACATTTTTCTAAGAAAATGAAGCAAAGAAAGCTGAAAGCAAAGAATTACCCAAGCAAATATTTAGATTTGTTCATTTTAGTGTTGGGTAACTTACTTATTTAAAAATTCAGTTCTTAATTAAAACATAAGTTATGTAGTGGAAAGGATAAGGAAATTATACTGCACAGCAACAACTACAACAACATCAGTGAGGAAACTCTTTGATTTGTCCGTTGTTTGTTTCCGCATTTGCTGTTCTTTTTTGTTTGGATTGTCAACTTCGCTAGTCATTACGAGACATAAAAATAGAACCATAACTCTGCTGCTGTTGCTTACATGAATCCTTCGCTGATTCATCCCATTTCCATTTCTTTGCCAGTCCAATCCGAACGAATCCCTCATCATCTATCTATTGGCCAGGAAATGAGGGTGTCCTGTTTTATATTCATGTTTTCTTTTCCTACGCTTTGGCTTTGTTTGTCACATTTTCTTGGTCTTGTTGCTGCTCACTTGGAAATCATTAGCCCAGTTAAGCAGCATCATTGAAAGTCCATAGTTGTTGTGTAAAACAACGAAATGAAATGGGAAGAAGATGAAGAAGACAAAAAACTTTTCTCTCGAAAATATTTGTCTTCGAAAGAATAAATAATGAAGATATTTAGGAAAATTTAAAAATTCTTAACAAAAAACAGAAACATGGAATATGAATGACAAAATGTTTTACTTTGAATTTGGAAATAGGAACGAACAATGCCAGGAAGTGGACAACAATTGTGGAGAATTGTGGGTAGATGGAACTGAAGACGGAAATATATATTTAATTTGTTAACAAAGTCAATGACATCATTGTTCAGCAGTTGGCTATGGTTTTGTTAATTGAAATTGATTATTGTCTGACCATGAATAAAGAGTACGGTACAATACGAAATCTAATATTTGGAATAAAGGACACAGATACAGTATAGGATGGATTGTGTAAAGGGTTTCTGAAATTCGCAATAACATGAGACTTCGTTGATAAATGGGAACGAATACAGCTAGGAATTTTGAATTAGACCTTTCTATCAATTCTTGACCAGGGTAAAATTCTAAGGCTAAAAATCTGCATACCAAAAATTATAAATATTTAACTATTTTTTGGAGTAGCCCCATATAATATTTATACCCCACAGTGTGGGCATACGAGTTTTTAACGCCGAGAAATCTTGGCTCTACGCCAGACTTTTATTATACAAGTCATCATATCTTGACTAGATGAGTCGATCTAGACATGTACGTCCGTTTGTCTGTCCTTTATAATTTGTATCCAAGGTACAGGCCACAGTTATTGACCAATTATCACGAAATTTTGCATGGTGGACCGGTTCTGGGCAAAAAACAGCCCTATTGTATTGATCGGTTATTTTTCGATTATTTTTATCTGATTTCTGGCCGCTCTATAGGACAAAAAAAAAAAAAAAAGACTTGCTGTTTTTATGAAGATCGCTCGATTTTTAGTGGGTAAAATGAACCCAGATTTTTGTGTGATAAATTTGCATTCAATTGCGTATATATTTACTCCTGAGGGACATAGACCGGAGAATATGACAGTATATTCAACAGGAGTGGCAGGTCAAGCTCGAAGAAGGATCCTGATATTGATAATTTAGTGTTTTTTGTGCGCTGTGGTCTACAACATCCTTTTGACCACTTGCTAGTATATGCCCTATATAACTGTCCCGCCCATCATTCATTACATAGTTCCAGTACGTTTGGTAGGGTTGCCAAAAAAATGTCAGTGTGCATAGGGTAAATACTTTAGGACAGGCATGCTCGGCCATATACGCTACCGTAACTGAGGGTCGATGGGTAAACACATTTTCTCTTTCTTTCTCTTTACGTCAGTCGTTTTTAATGGTGAATTCTCAGTTACGCTCGCACACACTTGCTCTCAATTTAATTTTGCCCAACACTGCTTTAGGAACATATGTCATCAGAAGTGTCTGAAATTTAATATTTAGCATGACATAGGCAACGTTGTCGCTGCAGCTCGATACGACAATGCCGATGTCCGAGAATAGATGGTATAACTCATGGTTCGCAGATCGCAACGTACATCAGCCTATAGATCTTTCGTACGCATGCTTCAGATACATATAACTACACGGGTAGTATCAGCATCTTGTAGAGTGTGAATTCGGTTTGGCGGGAGGTGACCTTGTTTCTAAACTGTTTACTTAGACCATAGTAGCACCTGTTGGCCATCTCTATTCTTCCCCGAATTTCAAAGCTGATGTCATTAGTTTTATTTAAGGCGGTACCAAGGTATATAAAATCGTTGACTACCTCGAAGTTGTAGTTCTCAAGTTCCACAGGTGGTCTGAGTCTACTCGACGTCTTGCGCGTTTATTCCATCAACTTCGTGTTCTCTCCATTTACTGCCAGACCCACTTTCGTAGACTCCTTCTCAATTCATGCAAAGGTGGCTGTTACCGCTCACAATGTTCGATCCATTATGTCGATGTCGTCGGCGTAGGTGAGTAACATATGCTGTTTCGTGTACAGAGTGTCATTTCTGTTTACCTTTGCTTCTCGCATGAGCTTTTCCAGCAGGATGTTAAAAAGATCACACGACAAACTGTCACCTTGTCTTAATCCTCGTTTGGTTTTGAAGGGATCTGAGAGGTCCTTTCCCACTTTAACTGCTGGCATTGTACTAGATAAAAGTATCCTGCATAGCCGTATTAAGTTTGCAGGAATGCCAAACGCAGACACGGCTTTTAACACCTCTGAATGGATAGGGCTGTCGAATGCAGCTTTATAGTCGACGAATAGGTGGTATGTACCGATGTGTTTTTCGTGGGTCTTTTCCAGGATCAGTAAAATCTGATCAATGTTGGATTTGCCAGGTCTGAAACCGCATTGGTAGGGTTCAATAATGACATTGACAATTGGCTTTAGTCCTCCACACAGTACGCTGGATAGCACTTTATATGCGATGGGAAGGAGACTTATTCCTCTATACTTGGCACATATTGTCTTGTCTCTTTTTGGTGCATGGGACACAGCATACTATGGTTCCAATCATTGGGCATGCATTCCTCTAGCCAAATTGTAATAATCAGCTGGTGCATGCTCCAGACCATCATCAGACCACCGGTCTTGAATAGTTCGGCTGGAAACCCATCGGCACATGCTGCTTGGATAGATGGTATACACTCTATACCGTCATTTCTTATTGGTTCTGGGGTATCCTCTTCGCCGCTACTATTTGATATAAGAAGTTTTTCAAAATGCTCCTTCCAGATCCTCAACACGCTGTTCGTATCTGTCACCAGGTTTCCTTCTTCATCTCTACATGAGGATGCGCCCGCACAAAAGCTTTCGGTTAAGTGTGTTACTCGTTGGTAAAATTCCGTTCGTTCCGACTCCTGCACCACTCGTTTTGCTCCCGTTCAAGTTTTTCTTGTTATTTCTTCTTTTTTTCTGAAAATACGTTTCCCCTCTCTCCTATTCTCCCGATAATTCTCACTCTCATATTACGTGTTGCTACTGTTTGCAGGGTTGCCCTATACGCTTCGTTTTTCATATCAGTTACATTGCGATACTCCTGATCGTACCATAGGTTTCTTGATGATGGTTTTTCGTACCCAAGTGTTGCTTTTGCTGCAGTTTGTAGGGAGTGGACAATTCTTTGTCATTTTGCTTCTATATTATTATCGGGACAAGAAGTGATTTTGTCAAGCAGGTGGGTAAGATAAGCGGAGTAGGCCTCGGCTACCTGCTGCGTTTGCAGCTTCTTAACGTAGAGTTTCCGTTTTATATTAGATCGCATCTTTGCAGCAACATTGAGACCAGTGCAAACTTTTGCTGCTACAAGGTAGTGGTCGGAATAGTCAATTTGATTTCTCGTTACTTAATCAGAAAAAATCCAGGTGGCCTTGTGTATATCGAGATGCTTGAATCTGGTGCTGCTAACTACCATGTTTGTTCATGGAGGCTGAATTTTCCGACAGTGGGACCAAAATATTTTCCCTTGCGATTTTGCATTGAAATCTCCTAGCAGAATTTTAATGTCATGGCCAGGGCAGCGGCCATATGCACTTTTTAGACGCTCATAAACATGTCTTTTGTCTCTTCATCGTTGTCTTCCGTCGGAGCATGAGCGCAAATAAGACTGATGTAGAAGAACTTCGCTTTTATACGGATTATAACAATTCGCTCATCTACTGGAGTGAATCTGGAGGTCCTTTATTCCCCTGTTAACCATAAATCCGCATCCAAATTCACTTCTCGTTTCATGGCAGCTATAATACAGGGCGTAATTATCTGATTTATATGCGCCAGTCCCTTTCCATCGCTTATCCTGTAAGGCAATAATATCGGCTTTGTATTTCTTGAGTACAAAGCGAAAACTGTGCCTGTTCTGTACAACGTGCGCACATTCCAAGTGCAGATTAATAAATACTGACTTTAGTTTCGGGATAGGTCCCATATAAAATACGTTTTTCAATCCAATTAGCTTCAATAAAATACATTTTTTTTATTGGGTATGAAATCTGCACACTAAAATTTACCATGGCATAGCCCTTATACTAAAGTTTAGATAGATAGGTATTTTGAGTGGCCACCTAATTGCAGAGGACATCAAAAATATGGGCCGTCCGGAATGCTTATTATACTGCGCCACAAAATGGAACTCATGACCAGAAGGATAACTTCGTCAAAGGTCAAGTTTCAGAGTTATATATATATATAGTATATCTTCTTGGATCACCCTATATATGCATCAACGGCCAATGTTTGTACACATACTTTTGAATAAATATCGTAATCATAAATAATACAGAGCATACAATGAATCGTGATGTGTTTATTAGAAATTATTGATTTTTGAAACCCTTATTGCAAATCTCACTCTATTTTCATTATATTTCAAAACTGTTTTAAGTTACGCTGTCTTCCCACTTTCACTTAAAAATTTATTTTTACAATTCGACAAACTTTTTCATATTGTGAATATGTTAGCGATCCATAACATTTCCCGACTGTCATCAATAATTTGCAAAACAAAGTAGTAAAACAAAAAGCGACAACAACAACAACACATGCCAAAAGTATAATTTAAAAGTTTTCACTCTATCCCTTCTTCATGTGTTTCGCACCGTTACACAATGTTCAGAAATTATTCGTTGAACGTTCAAAATGACCATTGTTGACGTAAACTTTTTCGGTTTTCCTCAGCTATCGATATCGAAGAAAATCGAGGAAAAAACGAAACGAAGGAAACACAAAATTATTCCCAAGTAGCAAAAGCAAAAAAGAAAAGTGTCTCACGAAAGAAGAAAAGGAAATTCACATAACGGATGACCAAATTACTTCAGAGTATAAAAAGTTTTCCTGTTTGTTGTTGAGCCACTCACTCACTTCGTCCATGGATTGTCCTCGGCATTTTTTGTTTGGCAGTTGAACGTGTTTGCCGCTGTTGTTCTAACAAATTATTGATAACATTTCGAAAGAATGGAACACAGAAACAAAAAACTGTGAAGTATTTATAATTTATGGTTGAATGAATTTTCCGGCAATGGAAAAAAGTGGACGTGAACGTGAACTACTTTGGAAAACTGTTCAAAGAAGATGAAAGGTTTTGAGTGGCAAATATTTTTTTGTTTGATTCAAGAGTAAAACTTTTATGGCCAGTGTTAGTTATGGAGACGTGTATATGGTCTTAATTATACCATTTGTAATGCCTGGAAATCCGTTTTATTAATGTCACTACTAATGGCAAAATATTGAAAGTTTCTTTTTAATGGGATTATATCACAGATTACACAGATTACTGCCATAAGCTTGAGATATGTTGACAAATGCCAGTAACATATCTTGTGTGTGAGTGTGTGTGCGGCAGTTCGTTTTGACATCAGCTAGAAATATTAATGCATCATTTATAATTCAAGTTATTAAAAGTTTTATCGTAAAAAAGTATTGACTAATGATTAAGTTTGAGTTATGGACAATATGAAATGCTAGGCGAATATTTATAAATGAATTTTTGTTCATTATAACTTTTCAATCTTCAATGTGTCAAACTAATTATAAACCCTATCTGTAACGTATGTATTATGTGTGCTGCAAAGTATGGTCTTATATAGTATAAGACTCATAGCCACACTTTAGTACACATGGTAGTTAGCAGCACCAACTTCAAGCATCTCGTTATGCACAAGGCCACATGGATTTCTCCCGATCAAACAATGAAAAATCAAATTTTATCATGTAGACGAAAGACATTCATCCAGTGTTTCAGACGTCTGATCGATCCGAGGAGCGAATATCGATTCGATTCACTACCTTGTAGCAGCCAAGGTTCGCATTCGTCTTAATGTAGCAGCTAAGGTGCGATCTAACACAATACGGAAACTCCACATCGACATCACGGAAACTCGCTGCAAACACAACAGGTAGCAGAAGCCTACTCCGCTCAACGTACCCACCTGCTTGACGAAAGCACTTCCTGTCCCGATATGAATATAGAAGCATAATGGCAGAGAATTGCCCACACCCTAAAAACTCCAGCAAAAGTAACACTTGGATACCAAAAACCACCACTAAGAAACCCATGGTACAATCAGGAGTGTCGTAATACTACTGAGGCGAAAAACCTGCAGCCAGTAGCAAGACATAATGCGATGGAGAATTGTCGGGAGAAACGGAGAGAGGAGAAACGTATTTTCAGAAAAAAAGAAGACACAACAAGAAAAATGTGAGCGTGAGCAAATCGAGATGTACAGGAGTCAGAATGAAGTCCGGAAATTTTACCGACGAGTAAAACACAAAACCGAAGACTTTGGTTCAGGTGCATACTCCTGTAGATACAGAAGGTCTGGAAGGAGCATTTTGAAGGAGCATCTGGTATCAAAGAGTAGCAGTGAAAAGGATACACCAGAAGCGATAATAGATGACAGTATAGATTGTATAACACCTAGCCAAGATGAGGTCAGGATATCTATCAATCGACTGAAGAATAATAATGCAGCAGGTGGCGATAGGTTATCAGCCGAAGTATTCAAGACAGGTGGTCAGATGCTGGTCAGGAGCATGCACCAGCTGATTAGTACAATTAAGCTGGAGGAATGCATGTCCAATAATTGAAATGTCAGCATCCTGTGTCCCGCCCAAAACAAAGGAGAAAGGCGGTATGTGCCAACTATAGAAGTCTCCTTCCCATAGCATATAAAGGGCTATCCAACGTGCTGTGTGCACAACTGAAACCAATGGTCAAAGACATTATTGCAAATCCACCATTTGCCAAATTTTTACTCTGCGCCAAATCCTGGAAAAGACCCGGGAAACACACATCGACACATTCCACCTATTCGTCGTCTAAAAAGCCGCATTCGAAAGCCCTAACCGTTCAGATGTGTTTAAAGCCATGTCTGCGTTTGGCATTCCTGCAAAAATATTACGGCTTTGCAAGATAACTTTAACTGTCTTACGATCAGCAGTTGAGGTCGGAGAGGAACTCTCAGAGCCAGAGGATTCAAACAAGGTGACAATTTGTCGTGTGACCTATTTAACATCCTGCTGGAAAAGGTCATAAGAGAAGCAAAAATAAACAGTAATACTGCTCTGTAGACCAAACATCACATGCTACTCGCCTACGCCGATGACATCAACATAATGGGTCGAACATTAAAAGCGGCAACAGCCACCTTTGAACAATTTTAGAAGGAGTCTGCCAAAGTGGGTCTGGCGGATAATGGCGAGAAGACCAATCTGATTGTATCAACGCGCAAAACGTCCAGTAGACTCGGATCAACTGTGGATCTTGAGAACTACAACTTCGAGCTAGTTAAAGATTTTATATATCTTGGTACCGCCATAAATAAAACTAATGACATCAGTTTTGAAATTCGGAGAGTTGGCCAACAGATGCTACTTAGTCTAAGTAAGCAGTTTAGAGACAGTCGCATTGTCAGACGTATCGAGTTGCAGCGACTGCGCTGGCTAAGTCATGTTGTGAGAATGGATGAAGATGCCCCAGCTCAAAAGGCATATAAAAACGAACCAGCAGATGGTTCACGCAGAAGGTAAAGTCCACGAAAAAGATGAAAAGATCAAGTGGAAGACAACATAGCCGAACATTGTCTTTCAAATTGGAAAAACCGCGCAAAAGATAGACGCGCCTGGAAATCTTGTATAAGCTCGACTTATAGAAGGAAAGCTCTGTCACAAGCTAGCTAAGAATATAAGTAAAACCAGTGACCGGAGCAGTATAGTCGGACGGGGCCGACCATATGATACCCTACACAACATCCACGAAAATGTAACTTCCTGTGGTACTACATTCTGAGCTTGGGCAATACTTCGCGATATTTGCACCCTCTTGACGACTAGAGGTCAACAAATAATATTATTACTAATATTTAGTACAGCCCTTCTAATTAATTGTCCAGATTTCCTTCCCCGTGGGTTGTGTTGTAATGTTCGGCTTTCAATTTCGGCCCATAGATCGACTCGAAAAAACACAAAAGATTAAGTTTTCGGTCCACTTCATCCCAAAATTATTATCTGATCATCACCGAAAATTATAGGCGTTGTCCTTGACCATACCTGGATCCTCATAGAAATTTTCAAAGCTATCCGCGCTTTATTTTCTCCCTCTTATGTGGTAATGGTTTACTAAATAATATATGAATACGTAAGCACCTGTAAATATTGAAGTGTAACTCCCACATCCGAGTACATACAACAATGTAATTGGTACCAATTTAAAGGTAAACCACTACTCTTGGATATACTATCAACTTCTCGGGCCTATGTCCTTCAAGAGTAAATATATATGCCATAGAATACAAATTTTGAAATTTTTCACACAAAAGTAAGGGTCCATTTGACCATCTAAATATTGACCGATCTTTTTAAAAACAGCCATGCTTATTTTTTGGCCCGATCCCCTTCTACATGTAGAATTTCGCGATGTTCGGGCTATAATTGCGGCCTCTGGAGCGACCACAAAAACTGTCAAAAATTTAGTATTTGGTCCACTTCATCCCCTAAATATTAAGCGATCTCCACCAACAATAGGGGTCTTCATTGGCCAGAACCCAACCTACATGCAAAATTTCGTGAAGATTGGTCCATAACTGTGGCCTGTATCGTATTTACAAATTATAATGGACAGACGGACGGACACACACATGTCTAGATCGACTCAGCTAGTCGAGATATGACGATCGGTATACATAAAGGTGGGTCTAGGACCAATATTTCGCGGCGTTACAAACTCTTGGGGCTGCACAAAGCTATAATACCCTGACAACATAGTTGTGTAGGGTATAGTGAATTGATATACGGTAAAATAAATATTTTTATTTGTGAATATAAAAGCTCGTACGAAATGAACAAACTTAGTTTAGTATTAAATCTTTTGCAGTCATTTAGTATGATACAATTCGATATTTCACTAATTTGTCTTTTTCATTGCAGCCCATGTATTTTCAATTGGACTTATAAAGACCAGTAGGTCTGCAGATAGACCACGGGTCTATATAATGACAAACTTGTACGAATAGACCACGGGTCTGTATAGAAACCACTAGTGTGTATAAAGACCAATTGCCTGTATATAGAACACAGTGGTTTATATAGTAGATTGCAACATATTAAACAAATAATTTATTCTAAAATAAAAACATTATAATGTCATTGTGCTAATAAAGACAGATCTCTAAGAACGTTGTTCCTTAAATTCAAATAAATTGTATATTAGTTATAAATATCCCTATTTTATAAACACATTAAGTCACATAAATTGTTCTCAAAATAACAAATAAAACTAAATTTTTAGAATTTATTGCGAAATCCCAACAACACTTAATAACATAAACAACAAACTATAACTTACCTTACCATTCTAGTATTGACATCTCCAACATCTTTGTTTTCATCTGTTTGATGACTTCAAAACACAACCCCAAGTGAAGAGAATAAGATCGCAGCTGCAGTGCTGCTGCAGCAGCAACGTACTCACGAAGGTTAATGGCGACGGTCTACTGGAAGAGACAGAAATTAAGCAACAACAAAAACGAAAACACTTCACTCTCATTTTGGAGTTAGACCACACAGTAATTGCAATAACAAAAGCGATTTGCACCATACATAAACAAATAACACAATAAACAGTGTAAAAAATCAATATTCTATTAATTTCTGTGGATTATAAACACTTTGTTCACATTAATTGATAATACTTTGGAGGTATAATTAATTTAATATTTAATAAAGTATCAAAAAACAACCGAACTCCCGAAACGCGACCACGTCTGATGGAAAGAAACAACCGATTGTAATGAGAACAATGGAAAACTGAAGAAGAGCATTAGTCAGAATTGCCATATGTTTTCGTTATTTAGATAATTGGTAAAAGGAAGGGCGTAGATTTTTAGATAATATTTTTCAAGGACCTAAAGAATGCGTAGATTTTTTAAAGAATATTTTTTCAAGGTCCTACAGAAGGCGTTGATTTTTCTAAAGAATAATTTTTCAAAGTCTCATAGAAGGCGTTGATTTTTCTAAAGAATATTTTTTCAAGGGCCTATAGAAGGCGTAGATTTTTCTAAAGAATATTTTTTCAAGGGCCTAAAGAAGGCGTAGATTTTTTAAAGAATATTTTTTCAAGGCCCTAAAGAAGGCGTAGATTTTTTAAAGAATATTTTTTCAAGGCCATAAAGAAGGCGTAGATTTTTTAAAGAATATTTTTCAAGGGCCTAAAGAAGGCGTAGATTTTTAAAAGAATATTTTTCAAGGGCCTAAAGAAGGCGTAGATTTTTTAAAGAATATTTTTCAAGGCCATAAAGAAGGCGTAGATTTTTTAAAGAATATTTTTTCAAGGCCCTAAAGAAGGCGTAGATTTTTTAAAGAATATTTTTTCAAGGCCATAAAGAAGGCGTAGATTTTTTAAAGAATATTTTTCAAGGGCCTAAACTGAGGCGTGGATTTTTAAAAGAATATTTTTCAAGGGCCCAAAGAAGGCGTAGATTTTTTAAAGAATATTTTTCAAGGGCCTAAAGAAGGCGTAGATTTTTTAAAGAATATTTTTCAAGGCCATAAAGAAGGCGTAGATTTTTTAAAGAATATTTTTTCAAGGCCCTAAAGAAGGCGTAGATTTTTTAAAGAATATTTTTTCAAGGCCATAAAGAAGGCGTAGATTTTTTAAAGAATATTTTTCAAGGGCCATATAAGGCGTAGGTTATTTAAAGAATATTTTTCAAGGGCGTAGATTTTTTAAAGAATATTTTTCAAGGGCCATATAAGGCGTAGATTTTTTAAAGAATATTTTTCAAGGGCCATATAAGGCGTAGATTTTTTAAAGAATATTTTTCAAGGGCCATATAAGGCGTAGATTTTTTAAAGAATACTTTTCAAGGTCCTGTAGAAGGCGTAGATTTTTTAAAGAATATTTTTCAAGGGCCTAAAGAAGGCGTAGATTTTTTAAAGAATATTTTTCAAGGGCCTAAAGAAGGCGTAGATTTTTTAAAGAATATTTTTCAAGGGCCCAAAGAAGGCGTAGATTTTTTAAAGAATATTTTTCAAGGGCCTAAAGAAGGCGTAGATTTTTTAAAGAATATTTTTCAAGGGCCCAAAGAAGGCGTAGATTTTTTAAAGAATATTTTTCAAGGGCCTAAAGAAGGCGTAGATTTTTTAAAGAATATTTTTCAAGGGCCTAAAGAAGGCGTAGATTTTTTAAAGAATATTTTTCAAGGGCCTAACTGAGGCGTGGATTTATTAAAGAATATTTTTTAAGGGCCTAAAGAAGGCGTAGATTTTTTAAAGAATATTTTTCAAGGGCCTAAAGAAGGCGTAGATTTTTTAAAGAATATTTTTCAAGGGCCTAAAGAAGGCGTAGATTTTTTAAAGAATATTTTTCAAGGGCCTAAAGAAGGCGTAGATTTTTTAAAGAATATTTTTCAAGGACCTAAAGAAGGCGTAGATTTTTTAAAGAATATTTTTCAAGGGCCTAAAGAAGGCGTAGATTTTTTAAAGAATATTTTTCAAGGGCCTAAATAAGGCGTAGATTTTTTAAAGAATATTTTTCAAGGGCCTAAAGAAGGCGTAGATTTTTTAAAGAATATTTTTCAAGGACCTAAAGAAGGCGTAGATTTTTTAAAGAATATTTTTCAAGGGCCTAAAGAAGGCGTAGATTTTTTAAAGAATATTTTTCAAGGACCTAAATAAGGCGTAGATTTTTTAAAGAATATTTTTCAAGGGCCAACTGAGGCGTGGATTTTTTAAAGAATATTTTTCAAGGGCCAACTGAGGCGTAGATTTATTAAAGAATATTTTTCAAGGGCCTAAAGAAGGCGTAGATTTTTTAAAGAATATTTTTCAAGGGCCTACAAATCGCTTCTCAAGCTTATATTTAAACCTTAAATATTTGTTTCCCACAAAAATATAAGTTTTTAGGTTATGCGTCACTGAAACGATTGAAAAATCCCAATACAAGTGTAAAACCAACAATTGCATTGAATTATTATTAATCTTTGTTTTAATTCCATAAACCTCTTTGATATAATAATCAATAAAATATCAGAGAATTTTTCATTTATCATCTTAAAGTCACCTAATAACATTGTCACAGATAAGCTCAATGGAAAATCATAGCCTGTCTATTAAACATTGAAATAAATTCCTTATCAAAGTCTTTCCGTTTTCCGAGTTCGTTTTTTTTTATTATCCTACAACAAGAAGGATATTAGGAAACATTTGTTCAGTGTCACAAAGTGTTGTCATAGCCACTTATTCTTCGTCCTGAAGAATTACACAATTTCCTCACTTGACATCCTTTGCCGGAGAATTGAGGAAGTAAAGCCATCCAGTCAGCCAGCCAACCAGCATCGAAATGAAGAACAAATTTTTATCTACAACAACTAAACATCTACTTAGACTTCCTCAAACACAAATCATAAATGTCAAAATTAATCCCCTTTTGTGACTGCCAACAAATGATGACGACACGTCGTTGTTGGTCGTCAAAGAAAGAAAGAGGGGCGATTTCACATTTTCAACTTGAAATCTTGTTCGTCGTCGTCTTCATCATTTCGAGAATTATGCTGCAGCTGAACTGAATAACTGAACATGCAACGGCAAACCCTTAGTGTAGTTTGTGGACTGGAACAGGAATATCAGTACTTGAACTTGACATTTGTCATGTTGATGATGAACTGGAGGGAAGAGACAATGTCATCAAAATCGTTGTCACCACTGTGAACGCATCACTGCTTCTTACTTATGTCCTGTACTTTGTTGGGACATTTAGAGTTGTCGATAACAATGTGTGTGTGTCTTTGTCGTGGTATGTGTGTGTATCTTTCAGAACAAACGAAGAAATCTTTTAATCACACAATAATATTTTAACTAATGCCTGTTAATGATGCCAAAACGATGATGTCGAGAGTGCGCCACTCAGCAACAATGTGGATAGGGTGTGCTGCATATATACAAACATATGTATGCTGAAGATTACATGGAAATATTTATTTTTTTGTATATATTTAAATAAAGGGGGTGGAATAATGTATTTTTTAGATTAAACGTAGGGTGCTAGTCGACCATTGAGATCATTATAATATGCTATTATTGTGGGGGGTTATATTTTATGGGCCGATGTATATCAAGTCCCAAGACGGGATGCATCGGTCCTTTTCTTCAGGTACCTCAATCATAAAGTGTAAAAAGTTTAAAACATTTTGTATATTCAATATCTAGTAAATGAGTCTTCAGCTTTGATTCAAACATTGCAAGTCGTAAAACGTTTATAAAGTTCGAAGATTGGACCGATCGTTCCATACTTTTTGGTAACTCTACCACAAAGTTAAAAAAATGTGAAGTTCATGAATAATTCGGTTGTCTTGGGGCATAATAAAGCAGCCATTCTCTGACTACATGAGCGGTGTGTTTGGGGTCGTTGTCTTGGTAGAAAATCCAATGTTCACCAAGATTTAAAATATCGACTGATTGTTTCAGATTTTCTTCTAAAATAGATTTACAGAGGTACCGATCCATATTTTCGTCTATAAACACTAACCTTCACACTCCAGATGCAGCAACGGCACCACAAACCATCACGTTACCACCACCGTGTTTAGCGGGCGAAACTAAATGTCTAGGATCCATAGCTGTATTTTGTTTTCGCCAAATTTGATCTTTACCATCACTTCCAAATATATTGTACATCGATTTGTCTGTGAACAAAACATGTTTCCAGAAGTCAATTCCTTTATCAATATATTTTAGGGCGAATTCCAATCTTCTTCTTTTTTCAAAATCAGTCTCATTTGCGCCCATGCTCCGACCGAAGACAAAGATGAACAGACCAAAGGGAAAATATCTTTGGCCCCACCGTCAGAAAATTCAGCCTCCATGATGAAACATCAGACAACGGCATGAGGTTAATTGACCTCGCGGCAGCAAAACATGGTAGTTAGCAGCACCAGATACAAGCATCTATATACACAAGCCCATCTGGATTTCTCCCGATCGAACAACGAGATATCAAATCGATCATGTTGTGATAGACGGAAGGCATTCATCCATTGTTTTAGACGTTCGATCGATCCCAGGTGCGAATATCGATTCGGAACACTACCTTGTAGCAACCAATGTTCGCACTCGTCTTAATGTAGCAGCAAAGGTGCGATCTAACACAACACGGAAACTCGACGTGGAAAAGTTGCAAATACAACAGATAGCCGAGCCTTAATCCGCTCAACTTACCAACCTGCTACTTGGGTACCAAAGACCACCATCAAGAAACTCGTGGTAATATCAGGAGTGTCGTAATGTTACTGAGTTGAACAACGCAGCGTATAGGGCAACCCTGCAGACAGTAACATCACGTAATATGATGGAGAATTACCGGGAGAAAAGAAGAGATGAGAAAAGTATTTAAAAAAGAATGAACAAGAAAAACGTGAGCGGTAGCAAATCGAGATGTACAGGAGTCAGAACGAAGTCCGGAAATTTTACCAACGAGTAAAACACCAAATCGAAGACTTTGGTGCAGGAACATCCTACTGTAGAGGTGAAGAAGGAAACCTGGTGACAGATACAGACAGCGTGTTGATCTAGAAGGAGCATTTTGGTGAAGAAGATATCCCAGAACCAATGAGAGATGATGGTATAGAGTGTATACCACCTAGTCAAGATGAGGTCAGATGCACAATTAATCGGCTGAAGAACAATAAAGCAGCAGGTGCCGATGGGTTACCAGCCGAACTATTCAAGACTGGTTGTCAGATGCTGGTCAGGACCATGCACCAGGTGATTAGTTCAATTTGGCTTGAGGAATGCATGGCCAATGATTGGAACCTCAGCATCCAATGTCCCGTGCATAAAAAAGGAGAAAATACGATATGTGCTAATATAGAGGAATTAGTCTCCTTCCCATCGCATATAAAGTGATATCCAGCGTGCTGTGTGAACGACTGAAGCAAATGGTCAATGACATTATTGGACCAGATGTTCACTCTGCGCCAAATCCTGGAAAGTACCCACGAAAAACACATTGACACATACCACCTATTCGCCGACTATAAAGTCCAGGAATATGTAACTGTGGAACTTGAGAACTACAGCTTCGAAGTAGTCAACGATTTTATATACCTTGGTACTGTCATAAGTAAAACTAACGACATCAGTTTTGAAATTCGGAGAAGGATAGTGTTGGTCAACATATGCTACTATGGTCTAAGTAAGCAGTTTAGAAACAAGGCCGCCTCCCGCCACACCAAACACACACTCTACAAGACGCTGATACCAACCGTGCTGCTATATGAATCTGAAGAATGGGTACTTCCACGCTGTCTGTATCTCGCATGTATATTTGTTGTTATTGTTTGCTCAATTTTAGTTTGTGTGTGCATGTTGCACTGGTAAATTCTTAGTAATGGAGATGTTACTAGATCGGCGAGAAACCTCTGTGGCGAGAGGGGAAGAAGTATAAATAGGAGATCATGGCAAGAAAGTTAGAGATTTGTAAATCTGATCGCGAATTAAAACCGTCTATAAAGTAAAGCTGTAAAGTAGAGTAGCACAATAAAGTGGTGGTGTCAATGAAGCATTGTAGTAGTCGTAATCTGCAAGGATCCGCGTTTTATTTAATTCAGAGTATCAGGGAGTAAAGCAACGTCTACACGGGGTATAGATAAACCAAAAAAAAAAAAAAAAAAAAACGTAACAATATTTTATTGTAGACTTGAAGGATACTGTTAGATTGTAATTTGTAAATTAAATAAAATTCCTATACAAATCTTTTGCATGATACTTATGTTCCAAACGAAATAACTGAAATAAACTCCACTTCATTCAACTGTTGTTGTTTCAAGGCTATTCAAAAGCAGATAATCATTAAAAGCTAACATTAAGCATTGCCCTCAAATGCAGCAAAACAAAGATGTTTGCTGTATCATCTTCGTAATGCATGAATGCTGTTAATATTTTATGCCCCCATAACAACAAAAAACACTCTTTTGTTTTGTTTCCCCAACAACAACAATTTTGCAGGTTTTTTGTTGTCCTTGCAACATGCACATTGTTAGCTGTCACAAAACATAAGGGGTTGCAGCCACAAAAAGCAGACGATGACTGTTGCAACAACAGCAACAGCAGCACAGCTTACATGTTTAGCTTGTTCGTAGTGTGTTTTTGATCTTTCGCGAAATCATAAAATCGTGTCAGAGAATTAACACAAATGTGCAAATTAATTACACGAACGACAAGTTGACTGAAAGGCATGCTGGCGACGAGCAAACCGTGACAGACAGACAAACGTCAATTGTTTTCAACAGCAATGAAACTGAAATCCGTTTTCACAGAAACCAAACGCCAAATGAAACAGAGAGCAAAGCTACAGCATCATCATCACATTTCGGGTAAGTAGAACATCAGAAAAAGGGATTCTTAATGGCACTGACTGACTGACATTGACAGGGGAAATTTTTACATATCTCTCGGGTATTGTGCATAAAATCACTTTCATCTCAAACGAAATACAGTTACATTGTTTTATCCCCCTGCTTTGCTTAGTTAATATGCCTTATGGCTATAGGGTATGGGTCCCGATTTCAACAATGTCATGAACAATATGGCCTTTGATGTTTATTAAGTATCAATGGAAATACATATTGAAATATGTTAATGTCTTAATAATTAATAAGGAAATTATGTGAAGATCTGTATAAATTTGTATTCCAAAGTATACTCTTAGAATGGTAATGATATTAAATTAGTGGAGTACATTAAATATTGGCATTCCACTGAAGTGTTCACGTCTATAGTGATTTCAGTATACATACGGAATAAATAGAGATGGTATTTACCGGGTAAATACTCAAGGGATGGGTAAATACCCATTTGCGGGGTATTTATTTGGGTATTTACTATATTGAATCGGTAATACAACATCTTACACCCTATTTCCGGGTTTCTGCTATCAAATCGATTTAGAATGGATAGTTTTACGATACTTTAAAGACGTGGGTTTAGACTTGGGTAAATACCGGAGTTTTTACCCAAAAATTGGGTATAAACTCATTAACTGCCGAACCACTTGCATGGACATTTGGTACCCAAAAAGAACGCTCTGTGCCAAATGTCTAATAGACAAAAAATACCTTAAATCGGGAGATACGGTTATATGGGGGCTATATCAAAACTTGGACCCAGGGACCCCATTTTGGATTTCTATATTTGCTTTGGCATTAAAAACATGTATGCAACATTTTGGTCACCTATGTCAAGTGGTTCGGCAGTTAATGAGATTATACCCAATGTTTGGGTAAAAACTTGGGTATTTACCCACGTCTTTAAAGTATCGTAATACTATCCATTCTAAATCGATTTGATAGCAAAAACCTGGAAATAGGATGTAAGGTGTTGTATTACCTATTCAATATAGTAAATACTCAAATAAATACCCACAAATGGGTATTTACCCAATTTACCGGGTATTTACCCTTTGGATATTTACCCACTGCCCATCTCTAGGAATAAATAACTAAAAAGCAACCCCGTAGGTAGTGACCTTTTCTGTCAAATATAAAATAAAATTTAGCAACTGTTGCTGCGTTTATTTCACATATTTAATGAAACGCCATAATTTGTTTCCAAAAACCCGAAGGAAATACCGTGAAATGTTTGTTTTAAATGCCCAATAAACACAACAACCTGTTAGGTATATTTATTTTATATTTGACAGCTGAAGCCATGGATATTACTATGTTTGGTTTTAAAAGGATATGATGAAGTTTTAGTTGTATTTTCGAATCGAAAGGTGCAATCTCGGCCCAATCATACAAAAAAGTGGGGACTCGAACTCAAATTCCGATTTCATACTTCATGTTCAGATATGAATGTAAGACCTATAATTTCGGAAGACGCAGATAGGCGGAAGCCTTTGTGTCCCATATATCGGAGAAACAAGAATGAACAGCAGAAGGACACCCAGAAGAATAAGCCTTACCTTCACCACTTCCTCGGAAGCGGTGAAGAGGATTAGGTTCCTGAAAAGCAGATGAATACCAAGCTCGCAATGATGGGACATATCCCGTTGGCTGTTACAAAGTAAAAGGGCTTCTATAGTATCTACAAAACAAGTGTTGTATCGGAATTTTCCGTAAGTACCGGGAATCCAAAAAGGACTAACTGCACAGTACGAAAGGGAAGATGTCAGCAAGAACAGATGAGGAGCAGCCATTGTATGCAAAGTTTGGCAAGAGCACATTTCTCAAACCGAAAAAAAGCAGCTGTCGCAGCTGTATAATCGGAGTTGTTGGTCTGTAGAGTCTGAGGTTATTTTGAAATTGGAAAGACAAGGATTGGAAATGGGGAAGTCACAAAAAGCAGCAAAGGAGAAAATAATGTAATAGAGCCGAGGTGAAAATGGCCGAATCCCATCCAATAAACTTTCGGGCTAATTGGGAAAATTTTCGTACAGGTCGAAAATATCTTAACATCGCCCAGGAGCTAAAAATCGACCATATAACTGTTTTAAACCATTTACAATTGACCAGAATTGGCCAACAGGAAAGGCGTCGTATTCCACCAGGACAACGCTAGGACACACACAGATCTACAGTGACTAGCCAGAAACTTCGGGAGCTTGGTTGGGAAGTTTTAAATAAATAAAATCCTATAGTTAAATAAAAATAATGGACTTATTTTTCCCCAACCATATTTTCTTTCAGAGGTATATTTACTTTTGATGCTATTACTCCGCATTCGCGCAGATTTTTAGAAGTTTATCTAATCTATGTTACTTAAATGGGATCGTTTGACGTACTGTGAACATTTTAGTAATATCTGTTCTGTGGTTCTTGAGTCCACAAACAATATGTTTTCCATTTTCTATGTATTGATTTAAATGCTATGAGGAGTGAATTTTCCCTTGATCGGACCGGGCTGATGTTGTATGGATGATGTGTATTTAAACCCAGGTTACACAGACATATTCTGAAGTCGGTACCTGAAACCGTTCTTAAGATATACATAAATTACATGTTCATAATTTTTGAAGTATGATTACGTTCGATGATATAAATCCGCAACCACGCGGAGTCTTCGAAGTATATATAACCTATGTTATTCCCAGGGCATGCCATGACGTATTGTGAAAATCTCAGTAAAATCGGTTCTGCGATTTTTCAGTCTACTAACAAAATGTTTTCTATTCTCAATATGCAGATGGATTATGTGTATGTATACCTACGGTATTCTGACAAATTTTTGAGCCGTTTGAGCTGTAACCGTTCTTAAGATATGCGCATATAACATTTTCATTATTTTTGAGGTATGACTACTATTGATGCTATATATATATGTATATATACATAAATTGCGTTCTAGTTGGGACAACTTTTATAAACCAGGACAAGATATAACAGTTTCCGAAAAAATATTTTCAACAAATGGTATGTTTTAGAATCTCCACTTGTTCTAGAATCTCCACAAATCATTACCATGTTAATAGAGTAGTTGCCGTTTTTTACATCATTCCATGTATGTATATTTATACCCTACACAACTATGTTGTCAGGGTATTATAGCTTTGTGCCACCTTTAAGTATACCGATCGTCATATCTCGACTAGCTGGGTCGATCTAGACATGTGTGTCCGTCCGTCCGTCCGTCCGTCCGTCTGTCCATTATAATTTGTAAACACGATACAGGCCACAGTTATGGACCAATCTTCACGAAATTTTGCATGTAGGATGGGTTCTGGCCAATGAAGACCCCTATTGTTTTTGATAAAGATCGGTTAATATTTAGGGGATGAAATGGACCAAATACTAAATTTTTGTCGGTTTTTCTGGCCGCTCCAGAGGCCGCAGTTATGGTCCGAACATCGTGAAATTTTACATGGAGAAGGGGATCGGGCCTAAGAATAAGCATGCCTGTTTTGATAAAGATCGGTCAATATTTAGCGGGTCAAATGGACCCTGACTTTTGTGTGAAAAATTACAAAATTTTTATTCTGGGGCGTATATACTTGCTCCTGAAGGACATATACTCGAGATGTTGATAGTTTGTCCAAGATGAGTTGTTGACCTTCAAATTGGTGCCAATTATATGGCTGTATGTGCTCCGATGCGGGAGTTATACGTAATTAAGTAAAGGTGACTATGTGCATATTATTACTATTACTCCATTAGAGGACGGAAATGTCGCGCTGATCGCTTTGAAATTGCACATGATGTTCCGATTATGGTCAAGGACGATGCTTATACTTTTCGGTGAAGTTGAGATTTATTTCAGGGGGTGCAATGAACCGAAAACTTTAATTTTGTCAGATTTTCTAGTCGCTCTAGAGGCAATTATTATATGCAGAACATCACATATTTTACAAGGTGAAGGGGATCTGACCAAATACTTAGAGCGGCTGTTTAGATGATGATCGGTCAATTTTCCGAGGGTCAAATCAACCAAAACCTAAATTGAACAATTTTTTATTTTATTGCGTAAAAATTCACTTCAAGAAAGAACATTTTGGAAAATATGCAAGACTTAAAAAAGAGGAGTTGTTGATCTATAATCTGTAAAAAGGGTGCAAATATCACGAAATATTGCCCAGGCTCAGAATATAGAACTGCCGAAAGTGTTCTTTTCGTGGTAGTTGTGTAGGGTATCATATGGTCGGCCCCGTCCGACTATACTGCTCCGCTCACTGGTTTGTATTAGTTATTTTTCGTAGCCAGTTGTTTATTTTTCGACCTTCATTTCGAGATCTTTGGCGATTCCATTTAAACACCAAATTATACCAATCCATCTATATTTCCTAAATTTAATCTGTTCTATTTTACTTATGGTTTTAGTCTATAATATTCTGCTTATGATCCTGAGGCATTGGCGTCAACGTTAAATGCCAGCCCCACAACCCAGGACAGTCTATAACTAGGATTTAGTTCCTTAATTCACAAATCTAGTTGATTTAGGAGGTTTTTTTTAAATAAGTCGGTGTTTTGAGATAATTCCTATATGAGGGTCTAGCCCTATTTTATGTCGTTAAGATTCCTGTCACATTTTGCACACGATATGCAACACTTATATACATATCGAGTTTTTGTAACGAACGAATCAGCAAATATTTTTTATTAGACTTTTTCAATAATTGTAAGTTCCGATCTTTGGTAATTTTTTGTATGAAATTTACCCATTTGGAATTTTTAGTTCGGATGTTCATGTTAGCGAAAATTATTCCATGGCCGACAAAAAATAAATTGTATTTGATCTCAAAAAAAAAAATTAATTACTCAGAACTACACAATTTAAATGGGGAAAATTATGTTCAATATGGGAATTGGAGATTTTGTTGGAATAAAAATAAAAAAGGGGATTTTTATTCAGTAACATAGGTTTATAATACATAGTGAACATTCGACGTGACAATAGAAATAAAAAACAATCAATTTAATTTTGAATCACTTTTGAAACTACTACATAAGTTATCATATGAAATAAGTACGAGATAGGAAGACATGTCATTTTAAAAATAACCTGCAATAGTTGCAAAAAATATATAAAGAGAAAAAACTATAACCCTATAAGATTAAAAATTTTCCTGTTGAGTTTCTCAGTTCTTAATATAAGCAACCATATACTTAATATGCTTGCTTCCCCTTAGCAATCTTTTTCAACCCGGCCAGGAACTCCATTTTATATCTTTTAAAGGATACACTTTTTTGTTGTTGAAGAATTTACCATTCATTGCATATAAAGTTATTTTTACCCAACATTCTTATCAAAGGGTATGTTACTACACGATCAAAAATACACATTAAATTTCAACGGCAACACTCATCATTATCTTCCCATTGTTAGATAATCTCAACGCCACGTGTCAATACTAAACCAATTCATATCTTCAGTTATCTTTCTAATCTCATTGCAATCGGTTGTGGTTTAATTCGTGCGTGGACGCGTTTCGTGATTTCGGTAGTTTCGGTTAGTATGTGGAGTGTTAAATAGTTTATTGCCAATAAAATATCAATTAAATAAATTAATTAATAAAATGCATTCATAATTCAGTGAAATAATTAATTAGTAATACAAATTTGTTTATCTTTGTTGTGTCATCCATTTGCAATGCAAATTTTGCATCGTATTCTTTGCTGTTGTTGTATTTGTTTTGTAGTTATTCTTTGCACGGAGATACAAGTGTTTTAATTGTTGTTGGGGTTTTTCGTGTCTCGGTCGTCGTCGGTTGTAACGTCGTCGTAACGTCAACGAACGTCGGCTTTAAATATTTTGGAGACATCCGCTGCTGCAGCAGAGAGATTGATCACATTCGTATTAGATGTTGTGCTTTGATAAGAGTAATTAATGAACGTGGGGATGCCAAAAGTTGCCAATGAGGTGAGTTATAAGACAATTGGTTGAAATTTGGAATTTTTTGGGACACATGTGTAATTAGTTAGAGATCGAAGAAAAAATAGAACTTTAGAAATTAAGTTAATGTAGAGAAAGTTAGTGAGACGTCCGTTTTAATTTATTTTTATTTGTACCTGTTGTATTATGTGTTTGTGCATATTTGCAACAGCAAAAGGAAACGAGAGAGACCCATGGTTCGTTTTGAGAGTATGCATAGAATCACTGAGTCGATCTATGCATGTTATTTCATAAACAACAAACAGATCGCATTTAATTGGGTAAAATTTCGTACAACTAATTTATTTCGCCGAAGGACACACCCTATCGTTGCAAAAATAGCAAAAATAATTTACGCAGATAAAGAAAAAGATTGGCATATATAAAAAAATTGGTTATGGGCCGGAAACATTTTAAACCGAGATTTTAAAAGCACTGCCCAAAGGGACTCATATAGGCGTGGATTTTTTAAGCATATTTTTTAAAGGGACTCATTTAGGCGTGGATTTTTTAAATCATATTTTTAAGGGACTCATTTAGGCGTGGATTTTTTAAATCATATTTTTAAGGGACTCATTTAGGCGTGGATTTTTTAAATCATATTTTTTAAGGGACTCATTTAGGCGTGGATTTTTTAAATCATATTTTTTAAGGGACTCATTTAGGCGTGGATTTTTTAAATCATATTTTTTAAGGGACTCATTTAGGCGTGGATTTTTTAAATCATAT
The DNA here is from genome assembly GCF_032173495.1 of Musca vetustissima. Taxonomy (NCBI): domain Eukaryota; kingdom Metazoa; phylum Arthropoda; class Insecta; order Diptera; family Muscidae; genus Musca; species Musca vetustissima. Next base: position 85,086 of record NW_026872501.1, read on the forward strand.
TTTTTAAGGGACTCATTTAGGCGTGGATTTTTTAAATCATATTTTTTAAGGGACTCATTTAGGCGTGGATTTTTTAAATCATATTTTTTAAGGGACTCATTTAGGCGTGGATTTTTTAAATCATATTTTTTAAGGGACTCATTTAGGCGTGGATTTTTTAAATCATATTTTTTAAGGGACTCATTTAGGCGTGGATTTTTTAAATCATATTTTTTAAGGGACTCATTTAGGCGTGGATTTTTTAAATCATATTTTTTAAGGGACTCATTTAGGCGTGGATTTTTTAAATCATATTTTTTAAGGGACTCATTTAGGCGTGGATTTTTTAAATCATATTTTTTAAGGGACTCATTTAGGCGGGGATTTTTTAAATCATATTTTTTAGAATTATGCCGGGACCTTCGATTTCCGGGACCCTTTTCACAGAACATATTTAATAGAAGACCTTTTTCTACATAGCCCTCATATATAATTTTTCTTGGTGGCAATTTACCATGAAATGCCCCCCAAATAAAAGTATCGGTCGACTTTAATTACTTTTAATGTAAAGGGTATACAAAGTTCGACACAGTTAAACATAACGTTGTTTTACTTGTTTAAACATTTTCTTGCATTTCCATACAATTTTTTATTAAAAATTATGTACCAAAATGTTGCTTTACTAAACGACCAAAAATGGCTATGTATTTTTCATTGCCAAATCTAATAATTGTCTTTCCCTTATTTACCTAATAATACTGTGAGGTGGCAATGTTGAACCACTTCCTTTCTTCAGTTATCTAACTACTCTCATTGCAGTCGGCTGTTGTTTTGATTTGTGTGTGGCCGCGTTTCGCGAATTCGGTAGTTTCGGTTAGTTTGTGAAGTGATAAATAGTTCATTGCAAATTAAATACCAATTAATAGACAAAGTAAATAAAGTGCATTCATATTCAACAGAAAATATTAACAAAATGCCATAACATTTTGTTTGCTCGCACTTTGCTATACTTGTCGTGCCATCCATTTGCAAAGCTTCGTGTGCTGTTGTTGTTTTTGTTGTGCAGTCACTTCTCGAAAGGGGAGACAAGTGTATTGATTGTTGTGTTTTTTCATGTCGCTGTCGTCGCCACTGGTGTCGTTGCAGCATAACGTAAATGAACGTCGATGTTAATATTCGGGGGAGATTCGCTGCTGCAGCAGAGAGACGGATCATATTTTCATTAGTTGTTTTGTTTTGATGGGAGTAATGACCTTAGGGATGCCAACTGTTGACATATAAGGTAAGCTGAGAATAGTTTTAAGGGATAATTATTTGATTTATTGTAATTTTATTTATTGAAGTCATAACAAAAAATCCATGGGGTAAAAAAAAATATGGCAGAAAAGTTTCAAATGGCAGACAATTTGGTAGAACATAAAAATGTAAGGGTACGAATCTGTCTACTGTGAATAAATTTTAACATGTTTGTTCCAAAACTCACATTTTTGCCATAAAAAATAAAATTTTTACAATCTTAGCAGAACCTTATTTTAATTTCATATCCTTTTCTTGGTAGTTGGTCTTCGGCCGGAGATTTAAAAATGTCTTCATGTACAAGCGGAAAATTCGGCTACGCGATAACAATTTAAAATGTTCTTCCATGTAGCCGGCGTTCGGCCCAGCTTTTAAGACATTGTCTATAAACATATGAAAAAATGGGTTTTATGACCAGAATTTTTGTATTAATTTCAAAATTTCAACTAACTAGCCGCTTAAGTAAAGCCCATAATTGGCATAATCATATCTGTTTCATGCGATGTTGACAGTTCTTCGTAAAGCACCATTTACAATACAAGGTTTCCTGAGCAAGCATAGGCTAAAAGTAAAAAAAAAAAAAAAAAAAAATAACATACGAATATCGATTTCTTGTTGTTGCGAGCACTATCTAAAATATTATGAGCAACAGAATATTTGGAAGTATATAAAAATCATAACACCATAACTCGTCTGACCTATGGCGAATGTGTCCTCGGTTCTTAATAAACTAAATGGTTTTTATACCCATAAGGAATTCTCCATTCCAGAAGATCTTGGAACAATATTTCTAAAATATCCAACTCTATTTAAAAAACAACGCATAATAATGGCCTTCAGAAAAAATAAAAAAATATTGACACGTATTTTTAAATTCTCCAATCATGCAGATTCCTTAGAAACACATTTTTAAAAGTTCACGCTTATTGAACTCTCACTGCAATTAAAGCTTCCTATTTACAAAAATCTCACTCTCTTACGAGTTCCTTAAAAACTATTTTTTAATCAAAACTTAAAAAATTCATAAAAATTAATTTCTAAAATATCCAAGCTATTTGTCCTTGAAAAATAATAAAAATTGTCCTTGCAATATATTTTTAAAAATTCACACTATCTTAGAAGACCCATAAACAGTATTGTAAATATCCACCCTACTTATTTTAAAAATCCACGTTTTTCATGGTCCTCGAAAAATAGTTTTAGAAGACTCCACGCTTATTAAAGATATCTAAAATTATTTTTTTTAAATAAAAAAAAACCCTTATTGAAGGACATCTAAAAATATTTTTAAAAAGCCCCAAGCATATTGAAGGTTATCTAAAATTTAAAACAAAATCTTCCCTCTTATATAAGTATATTTAAAAAAACACCACACTTATTGGTGGTCATCCAAAAATATTTAAAAAAAATCTACTCATATTGAAGGTCATCTAAAAATTTTATTAGGAAATCTACGCTCATTGAAATACATATTTATACCCTACACAACTATGTTGTCAGGGTATTATAGCTTTGTGCAGCACCAAGAGTTTGTAACGCCGCGAAATATTGGTCCTAGACCCACCTTTCAGTATACCGATGGTCATATCTCGACTAGCTGAGTCGATCTAGACATGTATGTCCGTCCGTCCGTCTGTCCGTCTATCCATTATAATTTGTAAACACTATATTAGGCCATAAGGTGATGAAATGGACCAAATATTTTTTCGGTTTTACTGGTCGCTCCAGAGGCTGCAATTATGACCCGAACATCAAAATTTTACATGGAGAACGGGGTCGGGCTGAAGAATAAGCATGCATATTTTGATCAAAATCGGTCAATATTTAGCGGGTCAAATGGACCCTGACTTTTGTGTAAAAAATTACAAAAAGGGTATTCTATGGCGTATACATTTGCCCCTGATAGACATACACCAGAGAAGTTGATAGTATATCCAAGAGGAGAAGTTGACATTTAAATTGATACCAATTTTATGGTCGTATGTACTAGGATGTGGGAGTTACACTTACATATTTACTGGTGCTTACGTACTGAGATATTATTTAGTACCACACTAGTGGGCGGAAATATAGCGCAGATTGCTTTGCAATTTTCCATAAGATTCCATTTGTGGTCAAGGACAACGCCTATAATTTTCGGTGATGATCAGATAATAATATTGGGATGAAGTGGACCGAAAACGTAATTTTTTTGTGTTTTTTCGAGTCGATCTATATGCAACATTTGAAAGCCGAGCATCACAACACAACCCACGGTGAAGGGAATCGGGATAAGTAATTAGAAGGGCTGTACTGAATATTAGTTATATTCGAAAAATATGTCAGTGTAAGGGAGGGGTGCTGTTGACCTTTAATCGGGCAAGAGGTTGCAACTATCACGAAATATTGCCCAGACTTGGAAGTTCCGGGGTAGTTGTGTAGGGTATCGTATGGTCGGCCCCGTCCGACTATACTGCTCCGCTCACGGTTTTTTTTTTTAATTTTACTCTTTTTGAAGGTAATCTAAATTTCTTATTAGAAAATTAACGCTGTAACAGCTCGTGAGCGGAGCTGGTATGGCTTTATCCGAACAACACGAATTTTTTCACTCCTTGTTTAGGAACTACTGAGTCCATCAACATGGGCAAGCGTGGGTAATGATCTTAAGCCTTCAGTGTTCGCTAAACGAATTAGAGTCGAGGGGTCCAGACTCGGAGTGTCGCGATATTATTGAAATTTGGGTTTGCTTAATTACTACATTTGAGAAGTGAGATTCTAATCTAGTATTGGTTGTATAAAAATGTAGTAATATCAGATATGTAGTTTTTATTTATTTATTTACATAAGTAACCGTTAATTTCAAATATTTAAATAAGTGTTGCATTTTAGTATTCAAATGTAGTAATTAAAATTTGAATAATAATAGAGTGGATCCGCTTCAACGCTTATTGAAGGTCCACTACATATAGAAAAAACGTCTTTAATGAAGGCCTTCGAAAAAATATTTTTCTAAAGTCAAGCTTATTGAAGGCCGAACCAAATCATATTATATCCATAACGATACAACCAAGAGTATAATTACATCATATGTGTCCTTACAGTCATCAAATGCTTCAAAATTCTCATTGTAGCCATTTGTCTGGACGTGATTGGTATATGGCTACAATTTCATACATATATTCCCAGTGAATAAGTCGATGACATTGTCAAAAGGCTCTTTTAATTATTTTACTGACATTTTAAGTATTTTAGAGTTCGTTCTTTCGTTCGTTTATACTTCTAAACATATGTTGCCTGTCTGAGTCATCAGAATGTTTCTCAACTAAGACATGTTTGCTTGCTTATAACCTTTTACATCAAAGTTAGTTAAAAGTAATTGAGCGCAATGCACTTTTAAAAATATATAAGAGTACATGTGTGTGTGTGAGTCTGTGTGTGTAACAAAGTCATTACTTCATGCATTTAGTCGGAGTCATGTAGTTGATTTTAATTCCTTTTTAGTTGAAACGTGTTTTCATTTAACTTGGTTATACTATACAGTTTTGGGAATGGAAACAGCCACCCATACAGCCATCCATCCAAATAGACAGGCTTCCGACTAGTCAGCCAGTCATTTTCCTCTCACCAATTTCTCTATGAATTTTATGATAGTCATGTTTGTTGTTGTTGCTACTGCTGCTGTTGTTGTTGGGGCATCGACATGTTTGGGCATTGTTTGTTATATTTACTCGAACCCCTAACCAACCGAACGTACATGTATGCATATCCTTTTATACCAATTATGCTGAAAGAACTTTAATTCATTTCATGCTGCATCATTCAGTAACGTCCGTCCTGACGTCCTAGCCATCGACGTGGCCATCATCAACTTCATTATCATCGTTGTGTTGTCATCATCAGCACTTTATTTGCAGAGCCACAGGCATCGTCAACATCGTCATTATTATGTTCGTAACGGGTTTGGGGCAAAAGATATGATGGGACACAATGGGTTACAAATAAATTTCTTCAAAAAATCCACGCCTATTGTAGGTACGCAAAAAATATTTTTAAAAAATCCAAACCTATTGTAGGTACGCAAAAAATATTTTTAAAAAATCCAAACCTATTGTAGGTACGCAAAAAATATTTTTAAAAAATCCACGCCTATTGTAGGTCCGCAAAAAATATTTTTAAAAAATCCACGCCTATTGTAGGTCCGCAAAACATATCCAAATAAAAATCCAAAAAATCCACGCCTATTGTAGGTACGCAAAAAATATTTTTAAAAAATTCAAATAAATTTCTTCAAAAAATCCACGCCTATTGTAGGTACGCCAAAAATATTTTTAAAAAATCCAAAACTATTGTAGGTCCGCAAAAAATATTTTTAAAAAATCCACGCCTATTGTAGGTCCGCAAAACATATTTTTAAAAAATCCACACCTATTGTAGGGCCGCAAAAAATATTTTAAAAAAATCCCCTCCTATTGTAGGTCCGCAAAAAATATTTTTAAAAAATCCCATCCTATTGTAGGTCCCCAAAAAAATTTTTCAAAAATCCAAGCCGCAAAAAATTTTTTAAAAAATCCACGCCTATTGTAGGTCCGCAAAAAATATTTTTAAAAAATCCACGGCTATTGTAGGTCCGCAAAAATATTTTTAAAAAAATCTACGCCCATTGTAGGTTCACAAAAAATATTTTTAAAAAAATCCACGCCTATTGTAGGTCCGCAAAAAATATTTTTAAAAAATCCACGCCTATTGTAGGTCCGCAAAAAATATTTTTAAAAAATTCACGCCTATTGTAGGTCTCCAAAAACTATTTTAAAAAAATCCACGGCTATTGTAGGTCCTCAAAATATATCTTTCAAAAATCCACGCCTATTGTAGGTCCGCAAACATTATTTTTAAAAAATCCACGCCTATTTATTTCAAAATTCCACCCACTGTTCACAACCCGATAATATATTTCAAACCCATCTGTGTAGTTTGTAAGAATTCCTGCATATGGCATAGCATAGTAGGAACCCGTATCCTTTGGCCAAATATCCAAAGCAAAATGATGGTTTGTATGTGTGCGCTGATCCTTGTAATGTGCATTACTACTGTTTTATTCAGCAAAGTTATGGGTGTGTGTGTATTCGTGCTGATGTGTGAGTATTTTGTAGGTGTGGCAAACATCTGTACGTGCAAGTTACCCATATACCTACCTACCTCATATGTGAAACATATGAATGTTGTTTAGTTTTAGTTAGTAGCCTCCAAATAGTTTTGTTATGTTTTTTCCAGTTTACGCTATCCGGGTGCTGTATGGATGTACCTGTTCTCGCATGTAACGGTGCTACGTGATACGAGACCTCATGTGTTTTCTTTAGGAGTCACGTAAATTCTCAGTAATTTATGTTTTTACGCGAAACTGTTGCTGAATGGATAAAAAAAAATGAACGACCAAAAGAAAGAACGTATGAACGTTCGAAATAAATGAATGAGTGAATGCATGAAGTTTTCCCATTCACTGGATTTTGGTGTGGCCACGTTGTACGCGCTCACTAATGTTGATGCGTCCATGTTTCATTGGAGTTAAATTTGTTGGAATGTAATGTGTGTGGGTGGGTATGAAATATGTGGTGGAGGAGGGCTGTCAAAACTATAAGTTTAAATAAAACTGACTTGAAAAAGGGCAAGATAAAATGTTCAGATATTTTTTTAATTTTTGGATTTTTTAAATACTTTTTTGGAGAATATCGGTTCAGATTTAGATATAGCTCTCATATATAGTTTCGTCCGATTTTATGTGAATGATGCACTAAATTCTCAATATTTTTCAAAGGAGCAGTCAGATGTTCATTTTTTAAAATTATTTTTTTCAAAGGACCATTCGGGCGTGGATTTTAAATTTTTTTCAAAGGACCCAGAGAACAACAAGGCGTGGATTTTTTAAAATTATTTTTTCAAAGGACCTAGAGAACAACAAGGCGTGGATTTTTTAAAATTATTTTTTCAAAGGTCCTAGAGAACAACAAAGCGTTCAAGGATAATAAGCATAATTATTTGAACTCTTTCCTAAAAACTGCTTTAAACCGTGTATCATTTAAATGTCGTGGTATCCATTTAACCTAAGTGGAATTCCACAATTTATATACACCCACATAAATCACAATTTGATATACTACCGTTTGTGTTTGTATTGGCACACAGATTAACCATTCATATCTCGTTCATGTGTGACAACTCATTCGCATTGCAGTGAATTCGTATTTTGTGATGAATCGTGTAGATGTGTAGATAGGAATGGAACAGATGTCGACTAAACAAATACGTTTTTGGCCTGCTTTAATGAAACTGAAATTCACCGAAATGAAAGATGACATAGGATTTGGTAAATTAATTCTTCTTCGTGTGTGTACGTATGTATATGTTTACACATACACGCATACATACGAGTATGTGCGTATCTAACTGTGACATTCTTATTCTTCCGCAGCAAGTGGGTTTCAATGCTAAATGTGTCTACTAATAATCTTAATGACAAAATGAAACAAAGAATATGTCAGGATAACACGTGGCGAACATTAATTAATTTGCTCGGTTGTTGGCTATCTATGCCATCATCAAATACGGAAAAGAGGTAATTAAGCTGAAATGTATTAGGAGATTTTTAGTTAAAGATCTGTTTTGCAAATAGAAATGGTAAGGTATTTATGCAAAGTGAAAAGAGGAAGATACTTTGTGAATTATTAACACTAGAACGCCGAAGGCAGTCATTTTGACCGCTTTCCAATTTCAAGTACAAAAGCAACTGTGCATTTAATGACACTTTTTTTTAAAATTTTGTGACCTTTTGTACCTCATAGAATTACGCTTATTATAAAAAAATCATCAAATTTAAAAAAAAAGTGTAATTAAATGCACAGTTGCTTTTGTACTTGAAATTGGAAAGCGGTCAAAATGACTGCCTTCGGCGTTCTAGTGTTAAATGAAATATTTTCTTAATTGAGAATTAATTTAAAAACCAACTGGCAAAACAAATTACACTTTTCCGTTAGTATATCTTGAAATTTAAAATAAAAAAATAGCAATTCTTGTCGAAAAGTTATATAATCTACTAGCATAGGCCCGCTACGTTGTTAGCGAAACTTTTTATAGTTTAATAAATAAACATTATTTTAGCTACGCAATATACTTTTGGATTAAGTACAAATTTGAAACATTTTTATTATAGGTTTTATATCTTAATATGTTTGTTTTAATCTCAGATCTTACTCCGTATTTCTTTCGTACAGAAACGTTAATGCTTCTATCCTACTAAATCGAGTACAAGTTCTGTAAGTTTACTATTTTCTCGATCGTCCCGATGGACTGATGTAAAAAGTTCTATAATACTGTGTTAACCTTTTTTGTTCCTTCCGGTAATTTAATACTAATGGTAAAATATCTAGTTCGTTTTAGTACTGATAGTAGTACCCTTATAGTACAAATTACAATTTTGCACAGCGCATCATTTTTTATTCAGAGACCTGCCTTTATAGTGAAGATTTCCATTAAAATTGCAGAAATTTAGTATTTCTGGTGCGTTACGTATTACAAAATACTCAATGGTATTGTCGGTATTTTTAGTATATCCTCATAATAATGATACAGCCCATTATTCATTACATCAAAAGATCGATCCAATGTGGTTGGAAACATCATTGGAAATATCAGTATTGTTATTTTAGAAAATTTGGAACTTTAGCATTTAAAATTGACTACACTTTAGTACTTGTGATGTTCAGCGGCTTATTGCATAGTTTCACTTATTTGTATTTGAAGTATCGCCTGTTTTTCACTACACTAGAAATTTTAACCAAAATTCACATAATCTTTCGCTGTAGTATAGATTCATGTGGGATTCGAAACTATATTTCATATAACCGTATATATTTCCATTAAACATTTTATTTACCATAGTCAAAGAGTAATACTAAAATTCGGATATCTTTCTCTAACATTTTCTATTTAGTACTTTTTACTAAAAACTAAAAAAAATACTTTTTTTAATTTGTTTAAACAAAATATACATACAAAATTTCAGGACTCTACCTCTACTCGTTCTGTCGTATAAAATATTTAGTACTTTAAGTACAAATGTCAAACAATATTGCCAAAAGCATTGTTTTTATATCCACCCGTACCGCCGTATACAATGTGTTGTACTTTTTAGTACATTTTAGAAGTTATTAATGCATATTTTTTATGTATAAATTGTTATTGTCATAGTTCCAGATAATTATTTAATAACAGGTTCCTATCTTCATCCATTCTACCGTATAAAATATTTAGTACTTGTATTCGATTCGTATTCTATTTGTTTATAATATACAAAAACTGTTCCCATACTGTGCAATATTTTGTATTAATGATGCCATTTAGTACGAATTTTCAATAAACCAAACCTGTTAATTATAGTTGGACATTTTTGTACTCTAAATTTACATTTATATTTTTTACCATTCACTATGGTACAATATTTAGTACAATTTTGTGCATATCGGTCTATTTGTAATAGTTAAGCTACATACTAAATTTCAGATCTCAATCTATGACTTTTCCATTATAAGTTAATATTTTGTACCATTTTAGTACAAATTTCAAAAATATATTAATATATAGCATAGTATTTGTAATAATTAAATCTATGTGCCGTGTTTCAGATTTCTATTCCTACCGAATCCATTATACTACAGTATTTAGTACTAATTCCAAAAAGTTATGCTTAGAGTAAGCTACATACAAAATTACAGATTTCTATTTCTACCAGTTACATTGTATTTACACATTTAGTACTTTTTATCGCAACTTTAGTGCTAAATTCAAAAAAAAAGGCATAGTATTCTATTTGTAATAGTTAAAGCTATATGTGAAATTTCAGAATTTCAGAATTTCAGAATGACAAAGCTGCATACCAAATTTTAGAGTTGTAGTTCCAACCGTTCTGGCGTAATACAGTTTTTAGTACTATTTAGTACCATATTTGTTCTAATTTCCAAAAAATATTTTTGTACATCATTTTATTTTTAATGACTTAAGCTACATACCAAATTTCAGACATCTATCTCTACATTTTCCATCGTAGTATAATATTTAGTACATTTTAGTACCTTTAGTACTAATTTCCATAACTTGTTCACAAATTCTGATTTGCTAATCACTGACAAAGCTGCATACCAAATTTCAGAGTTCTACTTCCAACCGTTCCGGAGTAATACAGTTTTAGTACTTTTTAGTACCTTTTAGTACTAATGTCCAAAAAATATTTTTGCACAGTATTCTCTTTGTAATGGCTTAAGCTCCATACCAAGTTTCAGTTATAAATCTTCACCAATTCCATTCAAATACAATATTTAGTACTTTTTAGTACATCTAAGTACTAAATTCCAAATTTTTTTCACAAATTCTAGTCCGCTCGCCATAGACAAAGCTACGTGCCAAATTTCAAAGTTCTACATCTAACCGTTCCCGCGTAATACAGTTTTTAGTACTTTTTAGTACCTTTTAGTACGAATTTCCAAAAACCCCGCCCTATCACACGCCTACTCACCAAACCCCACCTACATGCCAAATTTCAAGCTTCTAGCTTTAGCCGTTTCGTCTGGGCGTTGATGATCAGTCAGTCACTTATAACGCAACTCTTTTATATATATAGATTGCCATCCTATAATATAACAATGCTTAAGATTGAGGTTTTAACAAGAATTTTTGGACAGTTAATAGTAATAGGTGAAGGTCCGAAAATTATTTTTATGACAGTACAAAACGGAGACTATTTAAACTATTTTTTAAAAATGTTGAACATTTTTATACACTCAGCTATACACAATTCCGAACATGTTACCCACCGGTCCACTCTTTCAAGTTTTTAGAAATATATGAAGCGAGTGAATGCCTGATTTGACCAATTTTAAATCAAATTCGTAAATGGGACCTATCGGTCCATTTCATCTGGTACTTCCCCTACGTTGGGTCAACATTTTGAAATTTTGTTTATCCAATAATTATGGTGTTGAATTTCCAAGTTGATACAAAATACGCACATTGGAATATTCCTCTAAATTTAAATCAAGTTGGAAGATGTAACAGAATGTAATATTTTTACCTTACTTAGATTATGTACGAAGATGAGACCCACCGATCTTCAGATTCGATTAATTGATTGATTGATTTCGAATGGTCCGATTGGGATTTGGCATTTCGCATTCCTGTAGGCTAAAAAACATCTTTGAAGAAAATTAATATAGGTAGATGTTTTTACCTCCCTTTGCTTTCATGTAAAGGCTCCACTCTATGTTTGGTATTTTAAAAGTTTTAGCCGCATTTTCCCACAGAAGTGACTGAAATTGGGAATTTAAGTTTCTTGCCGGCCGAAGAATTATTTTGCGAAAATATCTAGTTTTCAGATAAATCCCACGTAAAGGTCACGACCCCATCTATATTGCTGTGGCAATTCTGCATTTGTTGTGAATAAAAAATGTCCTCAAGGTAATTATTAATATAAGTCCATATTTTCCAAAAAATTCCAGCTCAATCGGTTCACCCAAATCAACATTGGTTCCATTTAGTGCACATTAGTACAAATTTCCAAAACATCCTACATAACCAATCCTATACACAAACAGTGATCCTAACTCCAAATTTCAGGATTCTACCTCTATCGGTTCACCCAAAATTTAAATTGTACAAAATTTATTACACATTAATATGAATTTCCAAGACTTCCTACACAGCCTAACACTGCACCCCAAAGGTGATCCTAACTTCAGATTTCAAAATATCATCTCTTCACCCAAATCCACATTGGTACCATTTAGTGCACATTAGTTCAAATTTCCAAAACTTCCTACACAACCCAATCCTATACACCAACAGTGATTCTAACATCAAATGTTTAGATTCCAGCTTTATCTGTTCACCCAAAAATTAAATTGTACCAAATTTGGTACACATTAGTATGAATTTCTATAACTTCCTACATAGCCTAATTCTATACCTCATCAGTGATCCTATCCAAATTTAAAGATTCTAGCTATCGGTTTACCCAAAATTTAAATTGTACCAAATTTAGTACAATTTAGTACTCATAAGTATGACAAAACTACATCTATACCCCAATCATACACTCCAACATTAACCCTATTTCCAAATCTGAGGGGAGCCTTTATAGGCCAGCCTGAAGGCAGCCATCTATCGGTTTACCCAAATCCAAATTTAGTACCATTTAGTACACAGTAGTGCGAATTTTCGAAACATCCTACATAACTCCAAACCTAACCCACCACAATGATCCTAACTCCAAACTTCAGGATCCCACCTCTATCAGTCCACCAAAAATTAAAATTGTACCAAATTCAGTGCCCATAAGTATGAATTTCCAAAACTACTTTTCTACATCAATCATACACTCCAAAAGTAACCTTATTTCAAAAATTTCAGTGTTCCAGCTCTATCAGCTTACCCAAATCGAAATTACACCAATTATATTACGATTTAGTACTTTTTTACACATAAACAAAACAGTAAACAATATCCAAAACTATCTACATATTTTAATCCTACACTCCGACGGTCATGTAATTTCAAATTTCAGGATTCTTGGGTTTAGCAATCTAGTTCACTTAAAAGGAACTAGTTCCTTAATGTAGTTTCTTTGTTCTTTATAGTTCCTTTGCTCCAAATAGTTCCTTTGTTCCATATAGTTCCGACTCCTACATAGTTCCTTTGAATCTCTCTCTTTCATCGTTCTTTTTGTTTTTTTTTTCGCTCAGATAGTTCCGTGCTGATTTGTTAATAAATTCAACGAGATCAGAAAAAAGAACGAGAAAAAGGAAAAGAACGAGATCAAAATGGGACGAGATAAGAAAAAGGAACTATATTATTTAAAGAGCTGGAACTAGTTTCGATCGTTCCTTTCACGGAATATTTCCAATGAACTAGTTCGTTCCGGAACTCCCAACTCTACAGGATTCCAGCTGCATACATTTTTACAAATTCAAATTGTACCAAATTTAGTACTTTTCGTATACATGAGTATACACTTCCAAAGCCACATCCTTATATCGACCCTACTTCACAACCTTAAAAAACAAACTTTTGCTAGATCTATTCTACACTCCATCAATGACCCTCAATAGCTGTATCGGTTCGCCAAATAAAAATGGTACCACATTTAGTACTTCTCGTGCCGTTCTAGTACGAATTTCAAAAAAAAAAAAACCAGACTTATCTGACACCTTGGAACAATAGTGACCCTCACCCCAAATTTCATGATTCTAGCTTCAGCCGATTCGTCTGGGCGTTGATGAACCATTAAGTCTGCTATTCAGCCAATCACTTTACTCTTTTATTAGTATAGATTGGTTATGAAACTTCCCCCTAAGACCAATATCAATTTTAATTTTGTCCTCCAAATGATATTAAATTAAATTTTAAATTCTTGATATGTGGTATGTCACCGTCTGGATTTCAAATCATCGCTAACCCTTAAATAGCGGTTAGCTGAGCTTGTATTTTTTGTGGATTTCCTCTATCATCTTCTATTCGCATCTCTTATAAATTATTAAAGTTTCAGTTAGTTTTTTTGATGGTTTTGTCAACAGCTAGACGACATTCGTTCCAACAGCATGAGTGTGTCTGTGTATGTGGTGGGAGTGAAGATTTGCAGATGATGAATTACAATTGTCCATCTAATGTTGTATGCAGCAGACACTTTCTAAATGAGAATATATTGCAGCAAAAACAAAATCCACAAATACTTCTACTTCCATATCAAAGTTTATCATTGCTTATGTAGACATATATAACTATATATGGGTTAGTATGTGTGCATATATACATACATGCCAACAAAAGTGTATAAGTGATGGAATGTTTTTTGTTAAATGGGTTTGTCTTTCTTTAGCTTACATCATTGGGTTCACACGACATGATACTTTAATAGAAATGACAACAAGACATACAACAACAGCAGCAACAACAACGCTGACGACAACGACAATAACTCTAGTCGTAGCAACAACAACAACAATGATGAACCTTGTTGTAGTTACAGCAACAAGGAGGGGGACTGGTTCAGCATTAGTAGCAGTAGCTACCGAAAGGATATTAACAGTGTCACCATGAATTGTGGTGGTGGTGGTAGTGTACCGTTTTTACGACTACTCTACTTCATCCAACTTTAACTACTGTCACTAATACAATGACAACTACGACCGACCACACGACACAACATCATTTATTGTAGACTTTTAATCACTTGAATGGCCTCATATTTCATGTGGTTTAATTTTTGCCGCCTTAATGAGATTACAGGTCGTCTATCTTTCAGCAATTCCCCATTGTCTGAATTCGTGGCATTCCACTTTGGGGGCCAAGCACCTTTGCTTTGCCAGCGTGTGTTTGTGTGTTGGTGGCATAGTTTCCAACTAGTGCCATCATTAAATGCCTTTCAGCTTCTACTTTAGTTTGCCGAAAATATGTTTTTTAGTTGATAGTGTAGAGGTTAAGATGGGTTAACTGTTTGCGCTCATAAGTCTTAAAGGGTGACCAGATTAATTTTTCAGGGACCACCAAAGGCGTGGATTTTTTAAAGAATACTTCTTCAGGGGCCATTAATGGCGTGGATTTTTTAAAGAATACTTTTTCATGGACCACCGTAGGCCTGGATTTTTAAAGAATACTTTTTCAAGGACCACCGAAGGCGTGGATTATTTAAAGAATACTTTTTCAGGGACCATTACAAGGTGTGGATTTTTTAAAGAATATTTGTTTAGGGACCATTACAAGGCGTGGATTTTTTAAGGAATATTTTTTTAGGGACTATTACAAGGCGTGGATCTATTCTAAGGTGCAGATTTTCTAAAGTAGATTTTTTCAAGACCTATTTAAGGCGCAGATTTTTTCAAGACCTACTTAATGCGTTGATTTTTTCAAGACCTATTTAAGATTTTTTCAAGACCTATTTAAGACGTAGATTTTTTCAAGACCTATTTAAGGCGTGGATTTTTTAAAGTAGATTTTTTCAAGGGTCCAGCACAAGGCGTGGATCTTTTAAAGTAGATTTTTTCAAGGGCCCAACACAAGGCGTGTATTTTTTAAAGTAGATTTTTTCAAGACCTATTTAAGGCGTGTATTTTTTAAAGTAGATTTTTTCAAGACATGTTTAAATCGTGGATTTTTTCAAGTAGATTTTTTCAAGACCAATTTAAGGCGTGTATTTTTTATTGTAGATTTTTTCAAGACCTATTTAAGGCGTGTATTTTTTAAAGTAGATTTTTTCAAGACATGTTTAAGGCGTGGATTTTTTCAAGTAGATTTTTTCAAGACCAATTTAAGGCGTTTATTTTTTATTGTAGATTTTTTCAAGACCTATTTAAGGCGTGTATTTTTTAAAGTAGGTTTTTTCAAGACATATTTAAGGCGTGGATTTTTTCAAGTAGATTTTTTCAAGACCTATGTAAGGCTTGGATTTTTTTAAGTAGATTTTTTCCAAACCTTTTTAAGGCGTGGATTTTTTTAAAGTAGACTTTTTCAAGACCAATTTATGGCGTGGATTTTTTAAAGTAGATTTTTTCAGGACCTATTTAAGGCGTGGATTTTTCAAAGTAGATTTTTTCAGGACCTACTTAAGGCGTGGATTTTTTAAAGTAGATTTTTTCAGGACCTATAAAAGGCGTGGATTTTTTAAAGTAGATTTTTTCAAGACCTATAAAAGGCGTAGGGGATGATTGGCTTTAACATGGCGAAGTCCAGGCTTGTCACCCGATGAAAAAGTTAGCTAATATGTGCCACGAGTTTACCCATAAGAACTATAGGAAAATAGTTGAGGCGTCCTGTTAGTTGCCCACACTCGGAAAACCGAACCTACTATGAAACCAACCCCACCTAATGTTGACGACCCCCGCAAACGTATAAATGACCACGATCTACGAATCTGCACTTGGAATGTGCGCACGTTGTACAGAACAGGCGCAGTGTTCGCTTCGGCGGATGTACTCAAGAAGCACAAAACCGATATTACTGCCTTACAGGAAACGCGATGGAAAGGGACTGGCGTAAGTAAATCAGATGATTACGCCTTGTATTATAGATGCCATGAAACGAGACATGAATTTGGTTGCGGATTTATGGTTAACAGGAGAATAAAAGACCTCGTCTCCAGATTCACTCCAGTAGATAAGCGAATTGCTAAAATCCGTATAAGTTGAACAGACCAAAGACATAATTTACGAGCGCCTAGAAACAGCATATGACCGTTGACCCCTGACATTAAAATTCTGCTAGGAGATTTTAATGCAAAAATCGGAAGGGAAAATATCTTTGGCCCCACCGCCGGAAAATTCAGTCTCCACGAAGAAGCATCAGTCAACGGCATGGGGTTGATTGACTTCGCGGCAGTAAAAACATTATAGTTAGCAGCACCAGATTCAATCATCTCGATATACATAAGGCCACTTGGATTTCTCCCGATCGAACAACAAGAAATCAAATCGTTCATTTTGTGATAGACGGAAGGCATTCATCCAGCGTTTTAGACTTCCGATCGAGGAGCGAATATCGATTCGGACCATTACCTTGGGGTAGCCAAGGTACGCACCCGTCTTAATGTAGCAGCAAAGGTGTGATCTAACACAACACGGAAATTCGACTGCAAACACGACAGATAGCAGAAGCCTACTCCGCTCAATTTACCCAACTGCTTGACGAAAGCACCCCTTGTCCCGATAATAATATAGAAGCAAAATGACAGAGAATTGCCCACTCCCTACAAACTGCAGCAAAAGCAACACTTGGATACCAAAGAAAACCATCAAGAAATTCGTGGTACGATCAGAAGTGTCGTAATGCTACTGATATGAAAAACGCGGAAAGTAGCAACACGTAATGCGATGGAGAACTATCGGGAGAAAAGGAGAGAGGAGAAACGTATTTTCAGAAAAAAAGAAAGAACAAGAAACACGCGAGTGTGAGCAAATCGAGATGTACAGGAGTCAGAATGAAGTCCGAAAATTCTACCAACGGGTAAAACACCAAACCGAAGGCTTTGGTGCAGGAACATCCTCCTGTAGAGATGAAGAAGGAAACCTGGTGACACATACAAACAACGTGCTGAGGATCTGGAAGGAGCACTTTGTGAAACTTCTGGTATCAAATAGTAAGGGTGAAGAGGATAATAGCCAAGATGAAGTCAGAATATCAATCAATCGGCTGAATAGCAATCAATCGGCCGCATTCGACAGCCCTATCCGTTCAGAAGTGTATAAAGCCATGTCTGCGTTTGGCATTCTTGCAAAATTAATACGGCAAACGTGAACAGAAATGTCACTGTGTGCAACAAACAACACAAGTTACTCTCCTACGCCGATGACATCGACATAATGGGACGAACACTGAGAGCGGTAACAGCCTCCTTTGGACGAATTGAGAAGGAGTTTGCCAAAGTGAGACAGGCTGCAAACGCCGAGAAGACCAAGCTGATGGTATCAACGCGCAATACGTCCAGTAGATTCGGACCAACTGTGGAACTTGAGAACTACAGCTTTGAGGTAGTCAAAGATGTTATATACCTTGGTACCGCCATAAACAAAACGAATGACATCAATTTTGAAATTCGGAGAAGGATAGTGATGACCAACAGATGCTACTATTGTCTGAGCAAACAACTCAAAAGCAAGGCCACCTCCAGCCAGACCAAACTCACACTCTACAAGACGCTGATACTACCCGTGCTATTGTATTGATCTGAAGCATGGGTACTTGCGCAAGCAGATGAGGGAGCTCTTGGAGTGTTTGAGAGAAAAATTCTCCGAAAGATCTATGGGCCGATCTGCAGTGACGGTGAATATCGCCGTCGAATGAACCATGTGATGTACCAGCTACTCTCGGACATCGACATTGTTAGACGCATTGAGAATGGATGAAGATGTCCCAGCCAAGAAGGCATATAAAAGCGAACCAGCTGATGGTTCACGCAGAAGGGGAAGGCCACGAATAAGATGGAAACACCAAGTGGAAGATAACATTGCCGAATATGGTCTTTCAAATTGGAAAAAAAACTCCGCAAAAGACCGACGCGGTGGAAATCTTTTTCAAGCTCGGCTTATGGAACGAAAGTTCTGTCACAAGCCTGCTAAATAAGTAAGTTTTTAAGGCGCGGGTTTTTTAAAGTAGATTTTTTTTCAAGACATTTTTTGAGAGACTTATTTTATAACCCTATTGCAAACATATTCTTGCCATCTATGACTGTAGGTGTAAGTTTGAGTAATATAGATGCTGAGATATTTATGGTTTGGATTAATTATCTTCTGGGTAAACTAATTAGGATTATATTACTTGGAGAATGTGGAGCTTTCGCAGAACGAAAGAAAAAAAACTGAAATAAAACAAAATGGATATTTTCCTTTTTAACCTTTTTTCCTTAGAAAATCTTACAGCTCATACAAATATAGCTCTGGAGTGATGTGGGTGCGAATGTGTTGTACCTTCGACAGCAAGACGATGGCGACGATATTAAATACCACCACTACATACATACACATGTTGGTATGTAGCATTTCCTTGGATTCTAGAAAATAAAGGTTATTTCCAAAGAACTTTATTTATGCGTACATCTTGCAGGTAGTGGTATAGAGCTAAGGCTGATTGTGAGTTAGTGAGCGTACATGTGGAGGTGTGTGTGTGCATGCATGTGTGGGTTGAATATCAGATGAGTGTTTTTGCTTATTTTATTTTTCTCTTAACTTAGTAGTAGTTTTTGCAAGGCGTGTGTGTGTGTGAGAAGCGTGTAAATATGTTTGGGTTTTATTAAGTTGTACTACCTTTAAATTAAATGTTAAAGTTAAATTGGTTTTAGGGAAAAGTTTTTGGCACTCATTCTTACACATGAGCAAGTTTGGCGAGGGAATTTAATATTTTCGGATTGTTACTTATATTCCGAGGAAAACATTATTTAACTTAAGATTAGAATAATTTACTTAGATTTTTGTTTTTTTTTATATTACACAATTTTTTCCTTGAGTATTTTCCTTATTTAAGACCTTAATCTCCCTTAGTCCATTTTCACCGTTAAGTAATTTGTCCGTACATATAAATCCGTATAGATTTTATATATCATTATGTTGAGCTGCTGTTTTGCACATGAGTGCACAAACTTCGCCATTGTATTCATATGCTTATGACATGTTTGCAAAGGAAGTCATGTCATATTAGATTTTCTACCTACAGATGATG
Source organism: Musca vetustissima (assembly GCF_032173495.1). Classification (NCBI taxonomy): domain Eukaryota; kingdom Metazoa; phylum Arthropoda; class Insecta; order Diptera; family Muscidae; genus Musca; species Musca vetustissima. The sequence continues at coordinate 104,583 of NW_026872501.1, forward strand.
TCTTTTCGAATTTCCTTCTTAAAAGTACAACCATACACACACGAACACAAACATACATATACGCTTCTCTGAACAAATTCAAATGAAATAATACGTTGAGACTTTAAATATTAAAATAAATTAACAGTATAAATGGGATGATACTCCATGGAGGATTATGAATATGTTCCTTATGTATATATGTGACTTTTACAATATTAAGACTTATATATTTATCATATGCCCAAAGGTGTTTGGAGACGGGAAAGGACTTGTAGAAAATATTTATAGACAACATATAACGACATCACCTGAGTAGAGGCTTTTTTATACGACAAGTAATTCCGTCATTTTAGTTATTTCAAGGACATGTTTGCCAAAAAATTAGATTCTTGGTGTAAAAGGTTTTATAGTAAAATCCGAGACCTCAACGGTTTAATGTTTCTTATTAAAGTATTAATGAATAAAATAATGCAAAAAGTTGTCTGATAAAAATAACAGTAGAGGTCTGGTCAAAAATTTACTATTATTTAGTCATCAATAACATAATATAATTATGATAGCATCCTTTCCAATATTTGAATCACTTTTTTATCTCCTCAATCTTATCATCTGTGTCTTCAGTTTTACTTACATACTTACTGTGACGGAACTCGTTCCATAAGCTGAGCTTAGAAAAGATCCGTCTGTCTTTTGGGCAGTTTTTCCAATTTGAAAGACCATTTTCGGCAATGTTGTCTTCGACTTGGTTTTTCCATCGTATTCGTGGCCTAGCCAACGTAGTCGCTGCAGCTCAATACGTCTAACAATGTCAATGTCCGAGAATAGCTGGTACAGATCGGCCCATAGATCTTTCGGAGAATTTTTCTCTCAAACACTCCTAGAGCTGCCTCATCTGCTTGCGTAAGTATCCATGCTTCAGATCCATATAACAGCATAGTCTGGCGCGAGTTGTTTGTTTTTGAGTTGTTTGCTCAGACCATAGTAGAATTGGTTGGCCATCACTATCCTTCTCCGAATTTCAAAACTGATGTCATTCGTTTTATTTATGACGGTACCAAGGTATATAACATCTTTGACTACCTCGAAGCTGTAGTTCTCAAGTTCCACAGTTGGTCCGAGTCTACTAGACGTCTTGCGCGTTGATACCATCAGCTTGGTCTTCTCGCCGTTTACTGCCAGAAAAACTTTGTCAGACTCCCTCTCAATTTGTTCAAAGGTGGCTGTTACCGCTCTCAATGTTCGACCCATTATGTCGACGTCATCGGCGAATAACATATGTTGTTTAGTGTACAGAGTGCCATTTCTGTTCACTTTTGCCTCTCGTATGACCTTTTCCAGCAGGATGTTAAAAAGGTCACCGGACCAACTATCACCTTGTCTGAATTCTCATTCGGTATTAAAGGGCTCCGAGAGGTCTTTGAATTTGATTAACATGGGTCCTCCATATTACGTTAAATCTTCACACTATAAATGATGAATATTGATTCACATTTTAGGGAATTGGTGAAAAAAAAATAATTAGAAAGTTCCGTTTATGTTTTCCAAGTAGAGTGTCTGTAATTTGAAACTTTATTTTTTCGAAGCATAATCAACATACTATCACATAACAACAAACATAGTTCCTATATAAATTCCCCTCCACCACCACGTGGTATAAAAAGTTCGGCTCGGCCTAGCTTAATGACACTTTTACTTGTTTCTCAAAAACATAAATTAAAAGTGGATTTGGGGTGATCTTTTGATCGCATCCAGGTACAACCGTCATCTCTCCGACCAGCTTATCTCATCGGCACCTCCAATTTCGTCGGCCGGCTTCTTCTTCCAGCCTGAACCATTGATCATAGAATTCATTAGCTTCTCGGTCATGCGATTTCCAGGATTCATAGCCGCAATCTTCATGACCGGGACATCCATTCAGCTTATCGGCCCAATCATATTTTGGTGTCGGTTCATCGCTATTATCCCTCATCTTAATCGTTTCATTCGCAAAACAACTACCCATGGGCGGCTCACACTTTACAGCAGGTACCCTTTTATGGACATGTTTTTGTTCACCGTATTCAACTTCACAGCCGAATCCTGTTCCATAACATATTCCACCGCATCAGCCACATCATCGTGACCAACTAGACTGGAGCTACTTTCTATGAATTCCAAATATGAACAAATGGAATATGAGTTATCATTTGCCGCTCCTTACTGACATTGGCGACATATCGGGTTCCGCCTCTGCTGTTTCTCGTGCCTTCTTCGAAAGTGTCATTTTTTCAGATAGCTTCTTTATCTGCACTCCACAGGATTCCGCGGTGTGGTTCGTTGCCATAATATATGCGGCATTGACGACCACTTGCTTGGCCAAAATCTTCCGCTCCACCCCCGAAAGTGCTAGTCTTTCAAAAGTTCCTTCTCCTATTTTTCCCATGAATTTTTTTCTGTCTCGGCTTTCTCTGCAGTCGTCACTAATTCACCCTTAATTTCGTGAACTTCATATTCCAATTCGAGGCGTTTAACTGTAGCCTCTATATCATTTGCCTGCAACGACTACAACTTTTCTTTAAGGCAACCATCGGCGTCTTCCGATATTTTTAGAGCAACTTCTAGCACCTTATTTCTTGCCCGTAACTGCCACGTCACGGAGCATCATAGCATTACATATCGGACACAAATTTCGCTGACCTAAGATTTCGCCGGGCCTCTTCCAATGCTGATTGAAGACTGCAAATTTGTCTTGCACTACACCCTATGAAGTGAAAGACGATCTCTCATTATATTTTATATATAGTCATATAGCGGCTGTGATAGCGATATCCTCTGTGAACATGTCAATATGTCTCTAATCTCTAACTGAATTTCAGTCGGTGTTAGGCTCTGTCTGGCCTATTATCTGCAGCCATTATGCTCAGAATCGAAGCTTTGCCAACAAAATATCTCGACGTCACCGCCTTCTTCCTTGCGCAGTCTCCTTTTTACTCAGCATTTTATTTTTCAATTCTTTTTTTTTATTCGGATTATCCACCAAGCTGACAGAATTTACTTGACCTTTAAGGTAAATTCTTCAGCATCTATTTTTCCATGATCCGGTTCGAAGGACCTATATTAACAGGGATCTATGTATCTTACACGGATGTTCTCCGCGGAGTGAAAACACTTTTCCCTTTGAGGTGCATTTACCCACTAGTTTATTAAAATAAAAATTGATTTTTAACCCTTTGTGGCCCAATGTTGCCCATAGGCAACAAAATGTTTTAGATTTTATATTTAATATGTTGCTAGTAGATATATATTCTTTGGTTTTCATATGTCAATAACAAATTACGGACGACACACATAAAAAAATCAATTTTTGGTAAAGTTATGAGCTTTCCAATATAGAGAAGAGGGCAAATCTGCGTACAGTAGGGACTGGGCACATTTGGCAATCGCGTTTTAGATATGAAGCTCTCACTGTACATCACTAGCTTCGATACATTGGTATCAAATATGAAAATATGGACCCTAGGAAAATAAATTTGTCTTAATTTGTAAATAAGGTATCCGAATTTGTCTTTGCAGATCATAAAAATTATTAACCGAACCTAGCGAAATTTGGATATAGGGAGCAAAGACAAGCGATGAACGTATTTAACAAATTTGAGTGTCTATTGATATACCGTCGTCAGACAACTCTTATATATGCAGATCCATATATACAATATCGATATTTTAAATTCATTCATTCACTTTCATTACAAATATTCTATTTTTATTTTCAGTTTCATCTGTTCGCTATACTTCCCCTTATGCCTTCGCACTGGCACTAAAATGTGTTACCATGGTAAGTTTTTAGTTTCGACCGAAAAACTTTAAAATGTGACATCTACGCTATCTTCGTCTTCATAATCGTCACTACATGCATTGTTGTCTTCAGTATCGTCTTTTGCATCGCCAGACTACGACATAGCATGCACCCAAACTATAGACACATACACACCCATACATCCATGCCAGGGCATTTGTCGTCGTACATCTCAAAATTTGTTAACAAAGTTTCAACAATTTGCAGTATCCAAGTGTACGGCGCACAATTACTTAGAAGCAATAATACACACATGCACGCATATACACTCATACATGCAAAATGCACAACGTTATCTGAGCATGCATGGAGTCAGCGTCTTCGACATTAACAGGTACAAAACGGCACATACCACACACACATATATACAGACTGAGTGTGTATGTGTGCGTACGTCCATGTTCGGTGATAAGTGGCATATTATGTTTACATTTTGTTCATATGAATGCCTCCTTGCACTTATCAAACTCATCTCATCTTAAGATGTGCAGTTGTAGCAGTAGTGGTGGTGGTAAGACACATTGCTCCCGTAGCCATACATGCACACAGACACATATACACGTAAATGAATGTGGGCTTTCAAACATCCATCGCTTATCTTTAGAGGCGAGATTGTGAATATGAAAGCAAAACAATTTAAAGATAAGAATGTGAATAGATGAACGCGGTATGTGCGTGTGTGTAGGTATGTGTATGAAATTTGTATTTAATGCATAGTTAAGTTTTCATAACTCCATAAAAATAAAGAAAAGTTTAGATTTTTACTTAAAAAAATGGGAAGTGAAATTTTTATTGTTTTTAAAGTTTAAATGATGCTAAGTTAGAAGCGAAAGGTTATTCTACGTTTTCCATGAGAAGTAGATTATTTTTGGTAGAAAATTGTTCAGTTACTTATCGTGTAAGTAAATTTTTATGGAGAGATTTGGATGATCATGGCCTGTAATAACTGTGAGCATATGCATGCATTTCAGAATTTTCTCCACCTATTAATATTAACGAGAATATTTTTGGGACTTTAAATCGGTAGTTAATACACCATAATTTTATGAGGGTATTATAAGATTTTCCCCCCGAGAATCAGTAGCGCCACGAAATATTGGTAATACACAAATTTTATGGTATGGTTTACCCCAAGGCCATTGACTTGAACCCATCTTAACAGAATCATCTTGTACCTGTACCTCTGTTTGGTAAAGTCTATAACAAAAAATACTATTATGTCTTTGTGCACAGTTTGTAATATGCAAAATGAAACGATATTGAGGATATACATAGGGTTACATTCTGAGTGACTGCGACAGCTGTGCAATGGTGGCATTTATCATCCAAATGTTGATGATGGCACACATAATTTACAAGATATAGTTTCCAAAACAAGCTCGTTAAAATTAACAAAAAACTGTTAACGAAGCAGTATAGTCGGACGGTACCGACCATATGATACCCTAGATCTAGACATGAGTCGATCTAGACATGTGTGTCCGTCCGTCTGTCCATTATATTTTGTAAACACGATACATGCCACAGTTATGAACCAATCTTCACGAAATTTTGCATGTAGGATGGTTGGGCCCAATGAAAACCCCTATTGTTTTTGGAAAACATCGGCTTATATTTAGGGGATGAAATGACCAAATACTTAATTTTTGTCTGTTTTTCTGGTGGCTCTAGATGTCTCAATTAGGACCCAAACCTCGCGAATTTTTGCATGGAGAAGGGGATCGGGCCAAAGAATAAGCATGCGTGTTTTGATAAAGAGTGGTCAATATTTAGCGGGTCAAATGGACCCTGAATTTGGTGTGAAAAATGACAAAATTTGTATTCTACGGCGTATATAGTTACTCGTGAAGGACATAGATCCGAGAAGTTGGTTATATATCCTTGGGGAACTCCCTGTTTCAATCCAGGGGTCTTCGACTTTCTGTTTCTAAATTCCTCATATCGCTCATTTGCTGTAAGGCAGGCATGAACAGAAAAAAATCGATTTTGTTGATAATGCGTTTAAAGTTTTCTACTTCGTAACACCTTACTCGGAAAAGATGAACTTCTAGAACATCTCATTCAGAGTGTGAAAGAGATATTCATTCGAATTTCTTACATAACATGCAGTCTTATATTGTGAACAATTCTGCATCATCAGAGTTTAAATCGGCCAGTACGATTTACATCTGCTGGCACCCTAGTTAGGTTTCAGTAGCGATACCACACTGTCTACTTTCCAGGCTTCAGGAACTATCGAAAAATTGAGGGCTGGTTTTGAGTACACAACACCAAGTTCATTCAGTTGCTTAAGCATTACCATGGAAATTCCGCTCGAGTCTATAGCTTTGTAGGATTTAGTGGTTATAGTGACATCTTCCTTTGTAAATTGTGGTGATACCTCCTTGATTGATAGGGCTCTTATCTGGCGTAGCACACTACTATCACACTCGGATTGATTAATAAACTCCATGGTTTCAGATTGGCTTAACCGTTGCCCACAATTTACTTGTACCGATCCCAACACTGCACTTCTTCAGGTGGTCTAGCCACCTTTTTATACCCTTCACCACATTGTGGTACAGGGTATTATGTCTTTGTGCATATGTTTGTAACAGGCAAAAGGAAACGAGATAGACATATTGTTCCTTTTGAGAATATGCATAGAATCACTTTCTGAGTCGATTTAGGCATGTCCGTCTGTCCGTCCATGTATTTTTGTGAACAGAGTACAGGTCGCATTTATGATTCGATTTGGATGAAATTTGGCATAGGTCACTTATTTGGCCCAAGGACGAACCCTATTGAAATTGAAGAAAATCTGCTCAGATTTAGATATAGCTCCCATATATATTTTCGTCCAATTTAATGTATTTGATGCACCAAAGTCCCTATATATCTTTCGATTTGCACGAAATTTGGCACAACGTAATGAATTAAGTCTAGAATGATGTGTATTAAGTTTCCTGAAAATCGGTTCAAATTTAGATATAGCTCCCATATATAATTTCGTCCTTGTCAATCAGATTCTTCATGGTTAAGGAAAAATAAGTCGTTCTGATATTAATGGTGGTCTGATTTTTAGGGCAAATGACAGGTTGCCAAGCCTCGCGCCTCGCGCCTCTGGAACCTGGAATATGAGTTTCCTTTAATTCAGAGCTAGTCCACGAATCATTCGATTTTCTTGTTCGAACTCTTGCTGCTGACTATGAAGCTGCCCTTCTTACCTCACTTTTATACATATAGAAATGTTCTTAATGACATTGCAATCGGTACTAGGCTTTGATTTACTGGCCTTACAGCCTTTCGAAGAACTCATATTTTTTCATTGTGACAACATTTGCTGCTCTTTCAACATTTTTGTTGATGATGTTTCCGCCTTGGCCTTGTTACAGTTTGCCTTTGTAGGAATGACATAAAGATTATTTTTCACCCCGACATTAGAAATGATAAGTCTCCTAATTTGATATTTTGGATTCCTAAATGATAACAAATATTCATACCAAAAATTATAATATTCGTCCGCTTTTGGAGGTAGGCCACAAGTAACCCCTTTTTATAACCTCAGCCTTATGACTAATGAGGAGCCGATTTAATTCAAACTTTGCATTTCGTAATATTTCTTTCAAACTTAGTTCGAAAATGGGGAATGGCGATCCACTGCTTTTGGTGCCACCCCCACAAATTGGTATAAATTGTGAAAATCATAAATTTGAAACTAAAAGGTTCGCACTATGGGCCAGAGATACCATTTTTTGCCATACTTAGAGCAGTGGGTTTATGAAATAAATAAATATCAAATATAAATGTTTCGCGGACGCTGATTGCGATTCTGCAAGAAAACGTGGGTCAAATTTGTTAAAACTTTAATTAATAAAATTATTTTTGAAGACGTTTTTTAGAGCTATGACCACTGATTACAAATGTGAAATCCGATTTTTAAAATCAATTAAAATGAACCCAAAATGGCGCATTAAATATAAGAAAAAGCTAAATATTTCATATCTTTGCAGTAATTAAAATCAAAATAGCATGAAATATGGTATACCTTAAACAAATTGTATTTATAGCCAATTTGATTGAAAAAGGTACTGAAAATCCCCAAACTACCACATAATGTGAGGTCTGTAAATAGGGGGCCTATCAAAAACCTAAGTAAATACGAAAATTGCAAACTCAATGGGAATTTAAAATGCTACATTACAGAAAAAAACAACATTAGGGGGATACTGTTATATGGCGGCTACCCCAAATAGTGGACCAAAATTAATAATTTTTGGTAAGAATATGGAATATGCAATGCAAAACCATAACACCAAATTATAACCCATTTTTGTTGAATGTGAGAATAATGGGTCTCATGCATAAAAACGAGTAAAAGCGATGAGTTCGAGATCGAACAGCAATAGCTTTTGCTTAATTTCGTATGCATAAAAATGAGTTCAAACCAATTGCAATTACTTCTGCAAATTGAGATCAAACTTCTAATTGTTATTGAAGTGCTAACATGTCGTCAAGTGGAAGTGAATTAGAAGTTGTAGTTAATACTAATAATAAAATAGAAACTGACGATATATCTACATTTTTAGTACAAACCAGTGATCGGAGCAGTATAGTCGGACGTGGCCGACCATATGATACCTTACACAACTACCACGAAAAGCAAACTTTCTGCGGTTCTATATTCTGAGCAATATTTCGTGATATTTGCACCTTTTTCCGATTGACCGATCATCATCTAAACAGCTGCTCTAAGTATTTGGTCAGATCTCCTTCACCTTTAAATGCCTCTAGAGCGAATAGAACATCTGAGAAAATTATAGTTTTCGGTTCGTTGTACCCCCTGAATGAAATCTCAACTTCACCGAAAACTATAGGCGTCGTCCTTGACCATAATCGGAACATATACAATTTGAAAGCGATCAGCGCGACATTTCCGTCCTCTAATGGAGTAATAGTAATACTATGCACATAGTCACCTTTACCTAATTACGTATAACTCCCACATCAGAGTACATACAGCCATATTATGGTATATGTCCTTCAGGAGCAAATATATACGCCCCAGAATAAAAATTTTGTAATTATTCACACAATTGTCAGGGTCCATTTGACCCGCAAATATTGACCGATCTTTTTCAAAACAGTCATACTTAGTCTTTGGCCCGATCCCCTTCTCCATGTAAAATTTCGCGATGTTCGGACCATAATTGCGACCTCTAGAGCGGCCAGAAAAAGTGACAAAAATTACGTATTTTGTCCTCAATATTAATCGATCTTTATCAAAACACATGCACATGCCAAATTGGACGGACACAAATGTCTAGATCGACTCTGCTAGTCGAGATATGACGATCGGTATACTTAAAGGTGGGTCTAAGACAAATATTTCGCGGCGTTACAACCTCTGGGGACTGTACAAAGCTATAATACCCTGACATTAAAAATTAAAGAAAATAAATATTTACTTGAAAAAAGTCAGTTACCAAGCATTAGAAATAAGAAAAAATCAATAACCCCAATTGCAAAAGGAAAGCAATTATTTGCCTGTCATTTCATTTGACCATATTTTATTTGATCTGCATCTTTCGAGAATTTTATTCACTCGCGTGCTTTGGCAGATACAATTTTTGCAACATCCGCAACTGTTCGTGACACAGTTGACTGTTGTACTCCAATATCTGTGGCTATACCATTTTGGAAACCAGGATCTGCTCAGAATCTTTCCACCACTTCTTTCTTCTGACAACTCAAAAAAATAATTCGCTAACCACTAAATGCTGCTACCATCAAATCTATGTATTTATCTTTTTATTATTAACAATATAAAAAATAATAAACATTAAGATTACAAACCTGTATAATTTTTTATCCTCGCTTGCTAAATTTGTCTTATACTGTTGATAATATTTTTTATTTATTTGTGATATAAAATATTCAGCCATGATTCCTTTTTAGTGTACGCGAGTCAACTATGTTAAGCAAGAACTCACAAAAGTAAGCTAAATCTTGTTTTTATGCATATGAAAATGAGAACAATCTCATCCAACTTTAATTTCTAAGTTCAAACTGAGCAAGAAGAGATCAAAAGTGAGCAGTGAGTAAAAGCAAATACATCAAATTTTATTATGCATACGACAAGCACCTTTTACTCAGAAAATAGAGTACGAGCTCAATCTCACGTTTTTTGCATGAGAGCCAATATTTTCAATTTTTATCATCAGCATGCTACGTTAGTAAAAGTTAATTTTAATTTTCTAAAAAATTTTCAAGTCAATTTTTTAACGAATATTTTTATATTACCGACAATAACTCTTAGGTTTATAAACCGTCGCGAAATTTTGCACAGAGAACATATCTAGGCGTCGATTGGTGCTATAGCCATTAAAATATCTTCTGGCACTAGGTTGTGTAACTAAATTGTTTGTGAAAAAATTGTACTTAGAATTTTTAGATATGGATTTTTTATTATATTCAAATGTCTAACATTTATTTTAACTTTCATTGTAATCAGCAGGTCCATCGGTGTAATTGACCTTCATTTCTTGTTAACATTTTGTCACATGGCAATGTTATATAACATTTTTCAAATATAAATTATATTAAAAAATATGAAATTTTGATTTTGGCCTCATGTCATTTGTAAACCGTGACCCAACATTTTATAAAATTTTACTGGTGAAAAGCTCAAAATCTCCAGATTTGAAATATACAACTTTATATTGACTCTTTGCCAAAAAATTGGATTTGGACTTTTTGCCAAAAATTTGGATTCCTGACCCATAGTGGTTCGGTTCGAAAATGAGTTATATGGGTTGGCATTTTAAATTTTGTTCATTAAAAGTTGCTGAAATGTATATATCGCGTGCATAGTGGATTACATCATTCGTTTAGAAAAATAGTCTACTTATATATATATATATATATATATATATCCTAGTATGATACCCTACAGTAGTGTCTCTGATATCATTGGAAAATTTTGTTTACATAAGTTAATTTAGTGTTAAAGTCCCCTATCTCATATCCTACTCATGGGTTTGGGTTCACTCTGTCTATGGTGGAGGGCATCTTTTTCACTTCACTTATATTACTTGTGTAGGGTGCCAAAAGAATTTCTCCACCCGTTTGCAGTCTCTCCGTTCTTTTTGATTTACTAACATTGCAAAACAATTTCTATAATTACTCACATAACCACAATCTTCGAACAATATATCAAATTGTATTTCATAGAAAATCCAAACCTCATTTCTGATCATTTTCAATCACGAATTCTTCAATTCCCCATAGACAGTTTGCTCTATTAGATTTTCTGCAAAAGTGTCAACCTCATGCATTTGGCAATGTGGTAGAAAATCAAATGTCAAATACAAAAATTTTTTACAAATAAATGATTTACCGCAATATATGATGCATTTGGATATGTGGAAGAAAATAAAATGCTAAATTTTATACAGTAAACCACATGGGTACGATGTATGTATAGCCAAACACTATATGTGTGTATGTATGTGTGAACGATTTAAATCTTTAATTTAAAATTCGTTCACATATTGTTATCATCAATCTTTCATATGGAAGCCTTCTCGAATACCAGATTTCAAACAAAAAAACCCTTTCCCTCCTCTTCTCTTTTTGGACTATTTACCGGCATAGATTTATGTCTTCCCTATATTGGACTAACTGTCATAGAAGAGCAGCAGAAGCAGCAGCATAGAAGAGCATAGATTGACAGGAACCACACACACATACATACACAATGAGAAAAACGATTCTGAAAGCTTAAATGCCATCCGTATAGTTGAAAGCATATGTTCAAGAGTTTGCCGATGCTGCTGCTCCTGCCGCTGCTGCCATTGTAACTGCTTCATCTTTTACCGATCCTTGTGATTTTTAGTTTGGATAAGTTCAATGTAATTGCTGTTGTTGTTGTTGTCGCTGCCATTGCTGCTGTTGCACGTCAATCATTCATGTTACTCGTATTTTTTGATTGATTCTTATTCGAACGACAATGTCTTTCTGCCAGCCATGATGATGTAGTAAGTAAAGTATTACAACATGTATAGCAGCAAAATAATCACACAAACACTGACACACAAAAGCCAAGCGGCTACAATTTAGTGTGAAGAAAATATTCCGTTTTAAATGGAAAATTTAACGTTGAACAAGTTATGAGAAATATGAGCGCATGATAAGTTGACATTATGGAATGGAGTTTAAAAAAATGACTTCAAATTTAAGAGTAGGGGTTGATGGATTTCTTTTATAAAAGTGTTTAAGGTGATTGATAAGATTTTCTATTACATAAATATATATGTTCGCATTTAATTGAATATTACATCAGATTTTCTGGTATTTATTTATTTATGAATACTCCATATCTCTTCCCTGTCTCTACGCATTGTAAAGTCGCTGTCGGGAACGGAAATGTTCCTGAATGATGAAGATTAGAAAGATCTTAGCAAAATTCTAATTTTAAGAAGCGATATGACTCAGGGAGGACGTTTCGGAGTTGGATCTTGCCAGTTCACTCCTTCTGGTAGCTGCACTACAAAAGTGTCAAAATTGAAAAATAGCATAACGGACAATAATCATTGTAACCAAGGTGGTTGCTGACTTTTACGAATCGCCCTGATGGTTCCATGTCTCAATGATCCGAATATCACGAAAATGTACACGGGGTGCATTTAGTGAAGCAATTTTTAGAATTATATATCTACATCTAATTATAGAACTACAATTCAACAGAAGAAGTGATTTAGAACATTAGGAAATTTAGTCTTATCCTTATGGCAATGAGGGTAAATGCACTTTTTGAAAATATTGGAAATATTGGTTTTAGACCCCATGTTTCTTTTGAAAAAATCCGGTTCAGACAATTTGGAGTCGATTTACAAGTGGACCGAGGAACCACTTTTGCAATTAATCCAAATTCTCTAGAGTAGTGTACCATGCGGCACAGTCTTGTTCCAAGTCGTACTCTTCAATAGCCGGCAAAAACAGTCGGTTATCATATGTCCATAACGTTTCGAATTGACAGTCGTTCCATCGTCGTTTTCAAAATGCACATATATGGGATCGATAGCAAAACGTTCACCAATATATCTCACACACCTATATCCCTACACAACTATGTTATCAGGGTATTATAGCTTTGTGCAGCCCAAAAGGGTTTGTAACGCCCCGAAATATTGGTCCTAGACCCACCTTAAGTAGTAGTAGTCGATCTAGACATGTGTGTCCATCCGTCCGTCCGTCTGTCCATTATAATTTGTAAACATGATACAGGCCACAGTTATGAACCAATCTTCACGAAATTTTGCATGTAGGATGGGTTCTGGCCAATGAAGACCCCTATCCGACTATACTGCTCCGCTCACTGGTTTTAAATATCAAACATCCTAGAAGTAGTAAGTAGTGTGTGTAAAATGTCAAAGTTGTGCCTTAAATATTACAAACGGATATGGCCAAAAATATATTTCGAGGTGTTGTAAACGTAAATATGGTGTTGTAAGAATCAACACTTTCGGAAATAGTAAATGCAGAGAATATGGGTATGCGCATATACCTCTTAATCTCATAAGCACTACAGACCACTGAATATAATGAGATAATATTGGAACAATTAATTTTTGTTGCATTCATCGGTCGTTGTTATAAAAGAAGGAAGTATACTGACTTTTGAAACGCTTTTTGAGCTCCCCGTTATCTACTGGGTGGCGTAGGGGATGAGATATACCAAGCAACGGCTCTGATTGGCTTTATCATGGTGAAGTCCAGGCTTATCTTGGTCCCTCTTTCATATCAATTGTGGATACTGACCTCCCCGCGGTGTCACCTGGGGTAGTTATTTTCATCACCCGTGAAATAGTGAGCTGATATGTGCCGCGAGTTCACCCATAAGAACTATAAAAAATGGGTTGAGGCGTCGGGTTAGTTGCCCACACTCGAAAAACCCCTCCTACTATGAAAAAGCAAAGACAAAGAAAACCCAACCACCCCAATGTTGACGACCCCCGCAAACGTATAAAGGACCACGATCTGCATAAAAGCGAAATTCTTCTTCATCAGTCTTATTGCCTTACAGGAAATGCGATGGAACGGGACAGGCGTAAGCAAATCCGCACTTTATTATAGCTGTCATGAAACGAGAAATGAATTTGGCTGCGGATTTATGGTTAACAGGAGAATGAAGACAAAAATGAGCAGACCAAAGGCATATTTTATGAGCGGCTAGAAACAGTATATGATCGCTGTCCTGGCCATGAGATTAAAATTCTGATAGGAGATTTTAATGCAAAAATCGGAAGGGAAAATATCTTTGGCCCCACCAAGAAATCCGTGGTACGATCAGGAGTGTCGTAATGCTACTGATATGAAAAACGCAACCCTGCGGACAGTATCAACACGTAATGTGATAGAGAACTATCAGGAGAAAAGGAGAAACGTCAATGACATTATTGGACCATACCAATGCAATTTCACCATTGACCAGATTTTCACTCTGCACCAAATCCTGGAAAAGACCCACGAAAACACATCGAAACATTCCACATATTCGCTGACTATAAAGCCGCATTCGACAGCCCTATCAGTTCAGAGGTGTATAAAGCCATGTCTGCGTTAGCTATTCCTGCAAAATTTATACGGGTATGCTAAATTAATACGGATAAGTGGCACAAGGTCAGCAGTTAAAGTCGCAAAAGACCTATCGGAGGCCTTCAATACCGAACGAGGATTCAGACAAGGTGACAGTTTGTCGTGTGATCTTTTTAACATCCTGCTTGAAAAAGTCATACGAGACGCAAAAGTGAACAGAAATTACACTCTGTACACCAAACAGCACATGTTACTCGCCTACGCCAATGACATCGATAACAGCCACCATTGAACAAATTGAGAAGGAGTCCGCCAAAGTGGGTCTGACGGTAAATGGCGGGAAGACCAAGCTGATGGTATCAACGCGCAAGACGTCCAGTAGACTCGAACCTACTGTGGAACTTGATAACTACAGCTTCGAGGTATCTTAGTACCGCCATAAATAAAACGAATGACATCAGTTTTGAAATTCGAGAAAGGATTGGGATGGCCAACAGATGCTACTATGGTCTAAGGTAACAGTGTAGAAACAAGACCACCTCCCACCAGACCAAACTCGCACTTTACAAGACGCTGATACGTGCCGTTATATGGATCTGAAGCATGGTTACTTGCGCAAGCAGATGAGGCAGCTCTTGGCGTGTTTGAAAGAAAAATTCTCCGAAAGATCTATGGGGCAATCTGCGTCGACGGTGAATATCGACGGCGAATGAACCACGAGCTTTACACTTTATGCCCGAACATGCCACTACCCACTACGGTGGCTAGGCCATGTTGAGCGAATGAATGAGAATGTCCCAGCTCAAAAGGCATATAAAACCGAGCCTACTGATGGTTCTCGTAGGAGAGGAAGGCCACGAATTAAAGGGAAAGACCAAAGAGAAAACAACATCTTAGAACGTGGTCTTTCAAATTGAAGGAGATGAGCACAAGACCGACGCGCTTGGAAGTCTATTTTAAGCTTGGCTTATGGAACAACCGTTCTGTAACAAGCCAGCTTAGGCAGTAAAGAGTGTAGTGTCTCAGCCTAACTGCTAATGAGGGAAAAATGTTCCTCATCGAAATCTATTTTGGTATCCTCCTCCTGGTGCCTCCTTTACAATTGTTTTTTTGTTAAGATTCAGTCGATGCGCTCAGTATTTACCTATATAATCGAAGCCTTTTTTCAAAGTTCCAAATCTATTTCAAACCACTTAAAATTTTGTTATGTTTATGGTTTTTCAAAATTGCGCATAGCGTACTTAATTAAGTCTAGAATGATGTGTGCTAAGTGTCGTGGAAATCGGTTCAGATTTACATATAGCTCCCATATACATATTTTTGTCCGAGTTAATGTAAATGGTGAACCAAAGTCCCTGAATATCTTTCGATATGCACGAAATTTGACATAGCGTACTGAATTAGGCCTAGAATAACGTATGCATGAAAATCGTTTCAGATTTGGATATAGCTCCCATATATATTTGCGTCCGATTTAATTTAAATGATGCACCAATGTACAGCGTATTGAATAATTGCTGGAATGATGTGTGCTAGGTTTCGTGAAAATCGTTTCAGATTTAGATATAGCTCCCATATATATTTTCGTCCGTTTGAAGGTAAATAGTGCGCCAAACCAATTGAGACTAGAATAGGTACAGATGTATATATATTTCGAACGGGTTTCTAATTGAAATTTAGCATAAGTTGCAGAATATCATGTACATGGATTGATGTTAGTCCTTACTAGTTTTATGTTGTAGTTTTTTCTCGAATGCAGAATTTGTTCTTTTCCTTCGCTTACCAACATGTTTGCAAAACCAGTGAGCGGAGCAGTATAGTCGGACGGGATAGTTCCACCCTCTTGCCCGATTAGAGGTCAACAGCACATCTTCCTTACACTGACATATTTTCCGAATATTACCAATATTCAGTACATCCCTTTTAATTACTTGTCCATATTCCCTTCACCGTGGGTTGGGTTGTGATGTTCGACTTATAATTGTAAAAAAATACAAACAAATAAGTTTTCGGTCCACTTCATCCCACAATTATTATCTGATCATCACCGAAAATGAAAGGCGTTGTCCTTGCCATAACTGGAACCTAATGGAAATTTCAAAGCGATCAGCGCTATATTTCCGCCCCGAATCTGTATACGTAAGCACCTGTAAATATGTACGTGTAACTCCCACATCCGAGTACATTCGACAAAATAATTGGTATCAATTTAAAGGCCAACTACTCCTCTTGGATATACTATTAACTTTTCGGGTATATATCCTTCAGGAGTAAACATGTACGCCATAGAATATAAATTTTGTAATTTTTCACACAAAAGTCAGGGTCCATTTGACCCGCTAAATATTCACCGATCTTTATCAAAACAGGCATGCTAATTCTTTGGCCCATTCCCCTTCTCCATGTAAAAATTCGGCCTATAGAGCGACCAGAAAAACCGACAAAATAAAATAAAATATTAACCGATTATTACCAAAAACAATAGGGGTCTTCATTGGACCGAACCCATCCTACATGCAAAATTTGTGGCCTGTATCGTGTTTACAAATTATAATGGACAGACGGACGGGCGGACACACATGTCTAGATCGACTCAGCTAGTGGAGATATGACGATCGGTATACTTAAAGGTGGGTCTAGGACCAATATTTCGCGGCGTTACAAACTCTTGGGACTGCACAAAGCTATAATACCCTGACAACATAGTTGTGTAGGGTATAAAAATTTTTCTATGAACTCGTACTTGGATATAATAAATTTTTGCCGTTATACCTATTTAGCATTCAATAACTATACGCCATTAAATTTAATAACAATTTAAAAAAATCAATTCCATACACTTGAATAATTTATTTGAATTTTATTATTATTTGCTACTAGCCAGTCCGGCAGCCAACCAAGCAGCTGGCCTCACAATTTAATAATTTCATATTTTCATTTCATAATGCAATAATCCGATCTTAATCAGATAAAGTGTAAATAAATCACAGTAAATTAATTTTGAATACACGTTATTATCCTGGCCATGTCATTGCCATTTGAACTTAATCCTATTTTGTAAAACTAATGATTTGCAATTACAATCTACAATATTTTCAATTAATTAATATTTTATTTATTCTGTGGTCCATTAGTTTTTAGTTTGTTCGTTCGGTCGTTCGTTTGTTGCAATGCAATGCAGTGTTGTTGGATGTTTGTAATTGGTGTTCGGTGTTGGTGTTGCTATTTGTATTTTTTGTCTGTTTGTTGTTTGAGTTGTTTCCACTCCACTCCTCTTGCTCTTCTCAATTCAAGTGTAAACCAATTTCATATATGACAAATCCATTTATAATCCACAAAAATTTAATTTTCATAAATAATTAAAACAAATTGCAACCGCATTGCAAATCCGCACAGGCAACAATGTCGACGAGGACGAGCATGATGAGTATGATGAAGCAGCATAAAACTGCCAAAAAATATTCACATTCCATGTTGTTGTTGCTGCTGCTGCTGTTCTATTATCAACATATGTGCGTGTCTAATTTAACAGGAATTTAAAGTATAGAATTCCATAGTCATAATTGCCACTGAAATAGTGTTTTCAGGTTTTAGCATTTTTCGTTGTTTAGTTTTTGAGTAAATAGAAATTTAACCACTTTTTTGTGAATAGCCCAGCCAGCTAACAAATTGTGAACACCAAACAAAACCAACCAGCCAACAACAAAACACTTCACACCTCTGAAAAAGGTATTGAATCTCTCGATTATTAAATAAAATGGTGTTAATACTGGGCACAACAGCGTGGCAGCGTAGCTGGTTGCCTAGCAGCGTTAGCGTTACCTTATTGTGGTTACGGCTGTCCACATCCTTGTTTATTGGCCAACTGCAAATGCGTGTTGCCGGCAAACGAAATAAAACAAAACAACAGTGATAATAACAACAACAATAACGACAACAAATATGAAAAGCTAATTTTGCGGTTGTAAAATCTCGACAAAACAAATTTGAAATTAATAATGGAAAAATGTTGGGAAATATTTAATGCATTGCATATAATTGTTGGATTATAAACCGTTCAGTTTACGGTCATGGTCAATCGTGCAATATAGCTATAGTTTTGTGCAAATTATAGTATTTTAATAAACAAAAATAATAATATACGAAGTTTTAAATGAAGTGATTCAGTTCACCTTTTCAACATGGTTGTTTATCAAACAACTATGTTGTCAGGGTATTATAGCTTTGTGCAGCCCCAAGAGTTTGTAACGCCGCGAAATATGGATCCGCCTTTAAGTATATCGATCGTCATATCTCGACTAGCTGAGTCGATCTAGACATGTGTGTCCGTCCGTCTGTCCGTCTGTCCATTATAATTTGTAAACACGATACAGGCTACAGTTATGGACCAATCTTCATGAAATTTTGCATGTAGAATGGGTTCTGTCCAATGAAGGCTCTATTGTTTGTGGTAAAGATCGGGTTATATTTAGGGGATGAAATGGACCAAATGCTTAATTTTTGACCGTTTTTCGGGTCGCTCTAGAGGCTTCAATTATGGCCCAAACATAGCGAATTTTTACACGGAGAAGGGGATCGGTCCAAAGAATAAGCATGTCTGTTTTGATAAACATCGGTCAATATTTAGCGGGTCAAATGGACCGTGATTTTGTGTGAAAAATGACAAAATTTGTATTCTTTGCCGTAGGGGAGACTGGGGCACCTTCGGCATCGGGGCACCTTCGGCAATCGCGTTTTCGATATGAAGCTCTCACCCTACATCACTAGTTTCGATACATAGGTATCGAATATCTAAATAAAGAACTGACACACAGTTTGAAATTTCTAGACAATAAGCTTATTTTGTTACATAGGTTTTTGTATTTATACCCTTCACCACACTGTGGTACAGGGTATTATGTCTTTGTGCATATGTTTGTAACAGGCAAAAATAATCGAGATAGACCCATGGTTCCTTTTGAGAATATGTATAGAATCACTTTCTGAGTCGATTTATGCATATCCGTCTGTCCGTCCGTCCGTCTGTCCGTGCGTCCGTCCATCCGTCCGTCCATGTATTATTGTTAACAAAGTACAGGTCGCATTTTTGATCCGATTTGGATGAAATTTGGCACAGGTCACTTGATTGGCCCAAGGACGAACCCTATTGAAATTGGAGAAAATCGGTCCACGTTTAGGCAGAGCTTCCATATTAGGGTACTCCAAATTTACGGTATTTTGAGGTTCTTGAGCGTGATTTTTAACTGAACTCGATGAAATTTGGTACTTTGAGTTCTTATTGGATAGCAAATCTCCCTACCAAAAATTATAAATAAAGGTCAATTTTTTCGGAAAGCCCCCATATAAGGGTACCCCCAATTTTCGGTATTTTCGGGTTCTTGGGCTCGTTTTATAACTGAATTCTCTGAAATTTTGTACATTGGGTTCTTATTGGGTACCAAATTACTCCACTAAAAATTATAAATATAGGTCCAGTTTTTCTGGTAGTCCCCATATAACGGTACCCCCAAATTTTTGGTATTTTGGGGGTTCTGATCGTATTTTTCGACAAAATTGACTGTAATTTAGTACTTCGAGTTCTTATTAGGTAGCACATCTCTCCACTATAAATTATAAATATTCGTCAATTTTTTCTGGTAGCCCCCAGGTTTTGAGGTTCTTGAACCAAATTGTTTTTTCTGGTACAGGTTATTGTTTTTGTGCACATGTTTGTAACAGGCAAAATGAAACGAGACATACACATGGTTGCTTTTGAGAATATGCATAGAATCACTTTTTGAGACGATTTAAGCACGAAATTTGGCACAGCGTAACAAATTAGGTCTAGAATAATGTGTGTTAAGTTCCCTGAAAATCGGTTCAGATTTAGATATGGCTTCTATATGTGACCAAATGAACAATTTAGTATCGGTTGCAGAATGACGTGTTTATGGTTCCAATTTCATTTTACTGATCCTTTAAAAATTCGACTTCTGTTAGGATTCATCTGTTGAATATACTCAAAGTGGTGAATGGTATCATATAGTGAAGTGGTGAATAGTATCATATGCTTTCCTTACTGGTTTTATAGATGTTTCTGTAATATTTCAATTCCACTTCGTAAGTATTTCGTGTATAAAACTTTTAAATTTTTAAGACAATAATATTAAACCAGTGAGCGGAGCAGTATAGTCGGACGGGGCCGACCATACGATATCCTACACAACTACAACGAACTCTAACTTTCTGAGGATGTTTATTCCGAGTCTGAGTAATATTTCCTGATATTTGCCCCCTCTTGTACAGCCCCCTCTTCTAATTACTTGTCCAGATTACCTTCACGGTGGGTGTGTTGTGATTTTCGGATTATACTCTACTCGAAAACACACAAAAAAATTATGTTTTCGGTCCATTTCATCCCAAAATTTTAATCTGATCATCACCGAAAATTGTAGGCGTTGTTTTTGACCAAAACTGGAACTTCATGAAAAATTTCAAAGCCATCAGCGCGATATTTCTCCCTTTAATGTGGTAATGGATTACAAAATAATATCTGAATACGTAAGCACATGTAAATATTTGACTGTAACTCCCACATCTGAGTAGATACATCACTATATTTGGTATCAATTTAAAGGTCAACCACTCCTCTTGGATATGTTATCAACTCCTAGGGTCTACATCCTCCAGGAGTAAATATATATGCCATAGAATACAAATTTTGTCATTTTTCACACAAAAGTCAGGGTCCATTTGACCCGCTAAATATTGACCGATCTTTATCAAAACATGCACGCTTATTCTCTGACCCGATCCCCTTCTCCATGCAAAAATTCGCGGTGTTTGGGCCATATTTGCGGCCTCTGGAGCGACCAGAAAAACCGACAAAAATTTAGTATTTGGTCCATTTCATCCCCTAAATATTAACCGATCTTTTCCAAAAACAATAGGGGTCATCATTGGGCAGAACCCATCCTACATTCAAAATTTCGTGAAGATTTGTCCATAACTGTGGCCTGTATCGTGTTTACAAATTATAATGGACAGACGGACGGACGGACGGACACACATGTCTAGATCGACTCAGCTAGTCGAGATATGACGATCGGTATACTTAAAGGTGGGTCTAGGACCAATATTTCGCGGCGTTACAAACATTTGGGGCTGCACAAAGCTATAATACCCTGACAACATAGTTGTGTAGGGTATAAAAATTGTTAACTACGATGTGCATTATTATAGAAATATTTGCAAATATAATGTTTTTACAAAACTGATCGAAAACAATGAAAAAAACTATAAAAAAGTACATTCGGGGTACATTCGGCATTTTAAAGTGGGGCACATTCGGCCATATACAATTGTGGAATATTATTCCCTTAAAATGTTTTTGAGTTTGTCTTTAAATCTAATCCTTTAATATGGTTCGAAATTGCATATATAAGATCAAATGTGCTTATATTGACGAAAATGCGATAGAAAATCCCTATTTCTGATGGTGTGTGCGACCTTGAGATGTAAACGTCCGCCGCTAGAAAATAAAGCCCTATAATTCAAACATTGTGTGGCGTTTTAAAACTAAATAGAGTCTTTAGAGGATCAGAATTTCAACCAGACTGATAGCGATGACAATTATCCGGCTATGACTATGGTGCCGAATGTGCCCCATTAAAAGCCGAAGCTAACCCGGGTTGGGGCACATTCAGCGAATTTGACTTTTTTTTACAAAACTGTAAAATTTTTTAACTAATACTATTTTTATATCTTTTTGATACTATTTTTTGTAATTAAGTGTCAGAGGACAATAATCAGCCATAAAGTTGTTATATATGTGGAATAAATACTGAGATATAGAGCTCTAAAAAAGTGCCGAAGGTGCCCCAGTCTCCCCTATATATTTACATAGAGCCGAGAAGTAATAGTATATCCAAGAGGAGTGGTTGGCATTTAAATTGATACCAACTATATTGTCGTATGTACTCGGATGTGGGAGTTACACTTAAATATTTACAGTTGCTTACGTATTCAGATATTATTTAGTAGCCCATTAACATACTAGAAGCGGAAATATAGCACTGATCACTTTGAAATTTTCCATGAGGATCAAGGTATGGTCAAGGACAATGCCTATAATGTTCGGTGATGATCAGATACTAATATTGGGATGAAGTGGACGGAAAACTTTAGTTTTCGTGTTTTGTCTACAAGTCTTTATTGGCCACAATTGAAAGCCGAGCATCGCAACACAACTCACGGTGAAGGAAATCTGGATAAGTAATTAGAAGGACTGTACTGAATATTAGTAATATTTGTTGAACTCTAGTCGGTCAAAAGGGTGAAAATATCGCGATATAATGCCCATGTTTATAATATGGAACCAGAGAAAGTCAGATTTTCATTGTAGTTGTGTAGGGTATCATATGGTCGGCCCCGTCCGACTATACTGCTCCGCTCACTGGTTTTTATTTTGTAATTATTGGCCTTTTATACAAGCAAACTCATGTTATGAAAGGATATTGAAAATACCGAAAATGCGAAAAATATGATTTACGAGAAATCAAACCCGAAACAGCGAAATAAACCAGTAAGGAAAATAGTAAAGTCGGACTAGGAAAATTTCGTGTTAATCGGACAAACATTAGGAGTTTGGTGCACCATTTATGTAACATCGGGCGAAATTTTACATTAAATCTGACAAAATATATATAGAGCTATATCTAAATCTGAATCGATTTACACGAAACTTAGTACACATCATTCTAGGCTTAATTCAGTACGCTGTGCCAATTATCGTGCAAACTGGGATATTTAGGGACTTTGGTGCCCCATTTACCTTAAATCGGACGAAAATATATATGGGAGCTTTATCTAAATCTGAACCGATTTTCACGAATCGTAGCACACATCATTGTAGGCTTAATTCAGTACGCTGTGCCAAATTTCGTGCACATCGAAAGTTATTTAGAGACTTTGGTGCCACATTTACCTTAAATCGGACGAAAATATGTATAGGAGCTATATCTAAATCTGAACCGATTTTCACGAAACGTGGCACACATCATTCTGGGCTTAATGCATTACGCTGTGCCAAATTTCGTGCATATCGAAATATATTTAGGGACGTTGGCGCAACATTTACCTTAAATCGGACGAAAATATATATGGGTGCTATATCTAAATCTGAACCGATTTTTCCCAATTTCAATAGGGTTCGTCCTTGGGCCAAATAAGTAACGTATGCCAAATTTCATCCAATTCGAATCATAAATGCGACCTGTATTTTATTTTCCATTTAACATGGACGAACGGACACGCATAAATCGACTTAGAAAGTGATTCTATGCATATTCTCAAAAGAAACCATGTGTGTATCTTGTTTTCTTTTGCCTGTTACAAACATATGTACAAAGACATAATACCCTGTACCACAGTGTGGTGAAGAGTATACAAATTGGCGGGAAATGTAAACGACCACTATATGCGGGTAATGTGGACCAGTGTATAAAAGAAACAAGTCGTGGATTGACTGTGATAAAGTTCTATCCATTTCAATCTGGGGCAACAATGAATGCACAAATATAATGCTTTCACAGGTTCATGTTTTGGAGTAGTCCACACTTACGGTACCATTGGCGGTATTTTGAAGGTCCTACCTTCCAACCGAAGCAGCTGCTGCTCTTTGCAGAAATGTTCTAATATGGGCCCATGTCTTGAACTAGTCCCCATGGAAAGGTCCCGCATTTTACAGTGGTCCACATTACCTGACTTTAATTTTTTTACTTAATAATTATTTTCGGTTTAAGAAATAAATAAAGGCAAGTGAAAGGAATGTAGTAAAGTCGGACAGGGCCGACTATATGATACCCTTTACTTATATATTTACATAGCTGGCTTGTGACAGAATTTTCGTTTCAAAAGCCGAGCTTAAAAACGATTTCCAGGCTTCTACTTGATTTATACATCTTATTCGTCGCCTTCCGCTTCTCGTGAACCATCAGTTGGTTCGCTTTTATATGCCTTTTGGGCTGGGGCATCTTCATCAGTTCTCACAACATAACCAAGCCAACGTAGTCGCTGCAACTCAATACGTTTAATAACGCCGATGTCCAAGAATATCTTGTACAACTCATGGTTCATTCGACGGCGATATACACCGACAACGCAGATCGGCTCATAGATCTTTCGGAGAATTTTTCTCTCGCACTCTTTAAGAGCTGCCTCATCTGCTTGCGTAAGTACCCATGCTTCCGATCCACATAACAGCACGGCTAGTATCAACGTCTTGTAGAGTGTGAGTTTGATCTGGCGGGAGGTGGCCTTGCTTTTGAGTTGCTTAATCAGACCATAGTAGCATTTGTTGACTAACGCTATCCTTCTTCGAATTTCAAAACTGATGTCATTAGTTTTATTTATGGAGGTACCAAGGTACATGAAATCTTTGACTACCTCGAAGCTGTAGTTCTCAAGTTCCACAGTTGGTCCAAGTCTACCGGACGTCTTCCGACGTTGATACCATCTGCTTGGTATTCTCGCCGTTTACTGCCATTTGTTCAAAGGTGGCTGTTACCGCTCTCAATGTTCGATGTCGATTTCATTGGCGTAGGCGAGTAATATGTGTTGTACGGTGTACAGAGTGCCATTTGTGTTCACCTTTGCCTCTCGTATGACCTTTTCCAGCAGGATGTTAAAAAGATCACACGGCAAACTGTCACCTTGTCTGAATCCTCGTTCTTTATTAAAGGGCTCCGAGAGGTTCTTTCCGACTACAACTGCTGATCTTGTGCCAGTTAAATAGATGAATAGGTGGAATGTGTCGATGTGTTTTTCGTGGGTCTTTTCCAGGATTTAGCGAAGAGTGAAAATCTGGTCAATGGTGGATTTGCCAGGTCTGAAGCCGCATTGATATGGTCCAATTGTGTCACTGACCGTTGGCTTCAGTCGTTCACACAGCACACTGGATAGCACTTTATGGGCAATGGGAAAGAGACTTATTCATCTATAGTTGACACATATCGTCTTTTCTCCTTTTTTGTGCACGGGACACAGGGTGCTGAGGTTCCAATCATACATTCCTCTAGCCAAATTGTGCTAATGAGCTGGTGCACGCTCCTTACCAGCATCTGGCCACCAGTCTTAAATAGTTCGGCTTGTAACCCATCGGCACCTGCTGCTTTATTATTCTTCAGCCGATTGATTGCTATTCTGACCTCATCTTGGCTAGGTGGTATTCACTCTATACCGTCATCTATTATTCTGGGGTATCATTTTCACCGCTACTATTTGATACAAGAAGTTTTTCAAAGTGCTCCTTCCAGACCCTCAGCACGCTGTCTGTATCTTTCACCAGGTTTCATTCTTCATCTCTACAGAAGTATGTGCCTGCACCAAACCATTGGTAAAATCTCCGGACTTCATTGTGATTCCTGCTCACGAATGCGGCTTTATAGTCGACGAATAGGTGAAATGTGTCGATGTGTTTTTCGTGGGTATTTTCCAAGATTTGGCGTAGTGTGAAAGTCTGGTATATGGTGGATTTGCCAGGTCTGAAGCCGCATTGTTGTGGTCCAATAATGACCATTGGTTTCTGTCGTTCACACAGCACGGTGGATATCACTTTATATGCGATGGGAAGGAGACTTATTCCTCTATATTTGGCACATATCGTCTTGCTGAGGATCCAATCATTGGGCATATATTCCTCTAGCCAAATTGTGCTAATGAACTGGTGCATGCTCCTTACCAGCATCTGGCCACCAGTCCTAAATAGTTCGACTTGTAACCCATCGGCACCTGCTGCTTTATTATTCTTCAGCCGATTGATTGCTATTTTGATCTCATCTTGGCTAGGTAGTATTCACTCTATACCGTCATCTATTATTGGTTCTGGGGTATACTCTTCACCGCTACTATTTGATAACAGAAGTTTTGAAAAATTATTCTTCCGGATCCTCAGCACGCTGTCTGTATCTGTCACCAGGTCTCATTCTTCATCTCTTTTTTCTGAAAATACGTTTCTCCTCCTCTCCTTTTCACCCGATAATTCTCCATCGCATTACGTGCGTTTTTTGTATCAGTAGTATTACGACACTCCTGATCGTACCACGGATTTCTTACTGGTGGTCTTCGGTACCCAAGTGTTGTTTTTGCTGCAGTTTGTAGGGAGTGGGCAATTCTCTGCCACTGTGCTTCTATATTATTATCGGACAAGGGGTGCTTTCGTCGAGCATTTGAGCATAGGCTTCTGCTATCTGTTGTGTTTGCAGCTTTTCGAAGTCGAGTTTCCGTGTTGTGTTAGATCGCACCTTTGCTGCTACATTATGACGGGTGCGAACCTTGGCTGCCACAAGGTAATGGTCCGAATCGATATTCGCTCCTCGGATCGATCGAATGTCTAAAACAGTGGATGAATGGCTTCCGTCTATCACAACATGATCGTTTTGATTTTTCGTTGTTCGATCGGGAGAAATCCAAGTGGCCTTGTGTATTTCGAGACGCTTGAATCTGGTGCTGCCAACTATCAAATTTTTTTCTGTCGTGAGATCAATCGACCCCATTCCATTGTCGGGTGTTCCTTCAGAAGACTGAATTTTCCGTCTCTTAGCAGAATTTTAATGTCATGATCAGTTATATCAATATAATTTTTCAAATATTTTTTTTCTCCTATTTGTTTCACTTAAACAATTTTCTTCTCAGTTGAAACATATGCGAAAAAACTAGCCTTCGCTACATTCAGCCTGCAGTCAGATAATTTACTCGTTTAATGTCGAAGGACAAAGTCAAAGTTAAATGCCGTGAAATTAAATGTACGAACAAAGTTTAAACAGCAGCAGCAGCAAATGTTGTTATCAAAACTACCTTTTCATGGTAATTTATCATTTGGCTGTGAAAAGGTTTTCCAAACAGTTTGCTGTAATTCTGTAACAGTGGCAGCAGCAAGAATACCCACCAACAACAATAACATAATGGTTGGTATTTTTTTACCTCTAGCTTGTGGCTAAATATCATTGTCCAACACTAGGTTGGTTAGGGTTTTTAGTTGTTTTCTTCTTATACTATTCACTACTATGCCACTGCTTGAATAGTAGGAAATCCTTAGCTAGGCATGTACTTACAACGACAAAAAAAAAAAAAAAAAGAACAAAAACTATGCAAGTGTACTATCATTTGTTTAATGTGTGTTTTTTTGTAGAGCTGGCATATTCGAAAAAAAGGGGGTTTAAAGAATTTCCGTGGATCTGAACAGACAAAGAGTTGGTTAAAATTAAAATTCCAAAAACAGGATCGAGAGAAAATCTTTATGGACCTGAATTGTCAAAGGGTTCATGTCTATACTTTCACACTTTTATCTCCGCCAAGTCTTCCTACTTCTAACCCCAGGATATATCAATGTTATGTGTAGCGGTACCACCTAACTCGAGCGGCTTTGAGGGCTACATTCAAAATGAACATCCATTTTCTTAATTTTAATTCAAATATCGGTTTCTTAATGCGTTCCGTCATCCCTAACATTACCCCTGCTATTTTTCATTTTGTTCATTTGTTGCACAATGTAAAAAAGTAGCCAAAGATTTGCCACCATTGATAAATGTTTTACCATCATCTATGAATAAGTACACAACGACTACAACAACCACGACGTCGACTAACTACAAAAGTAGACGGATGAAAAAGTACAAAGCGTTTTATGGCAGTGGCAAACTCATAAAAAGGCCAACAGCTAACAAACACAAAACTTTCAACTCACTCCTTCTTCATTGGATGTAGGTGTGTGCGTGTGCGTGTGCGTGTGTGTGTGCGTCCTTTACTTCATTCCGAACTCAACATTCAGTTGGTTTTGTTGCTAGTTTTTTTTCTTTCATGATGTCTTTCTGCTGCTGCTCGCATTGCGAAGGAATGAATTATTCGACAAAGAGCGTTTGTGTGTCTCTATGTGAGAGTGTGTGTGTGTAGTGCATAAACGAACAGTGATAGCACAGCACACTAAGAAGGATATTTAAAATTACAACATAATGCAAAAGGTTGCAAGGACGAAGCCAGCTATGTTCCTGCTGAATAAACGCAGTGCCACGAAAATTTGCATAAAATTACCAACATTACATCGAAAAGGGTAATTTTATGCAGGACTTTAATGGAACCACAATAAATGGTCATTGTAAAAAATACTGGCTGGTATTTAAAAACACAAAAGCGAGAGATTTGTTTCAAAATGACTAGTGATAAGAACCACGCCTATGGTGTGGTCCCTGAATAAATATTATTTAAAAAATCCACGCCTATGGTGTGGTCCCTGAAAAAATATTATTTAAAAAAAATCCTGAAAAAATATTATTTAAAAAATCCACGCCTATGGTGTGGTCCCTGAAAAAATATTATTTAAAAAATCCACGCCTATGGTGTGGTCCCTGAAAAAATATTATTTAAAAAATCCACGCCTATGGTGTGGTCCCTGAAAAAATATTATTTAAAAAATCCACGCCTATGGTGTGGTCCCTGAAAAAATATTATTTAAAAAATCCACGCCTATGGTGTGGTCCCTGAAAAAATATTATTTAAAAAATCCACGCCTATGGTGT